>NC_060185.1:2476045-2546045 GCF_021184085.1 Oncorhynchus gorbuscha
AGGGGGAGGAGCTTATGCCTAGTCTCCAGGAAGCCCTTAGCTCCGACATCCTGAACGATATGGAGTCGGTCCTGGCCGCCACAAAGATCGACAAGGAGAGCTTCCTCACATGGTTATAACATGGTTATAACATGGCTATAACACATTTATAGAACACGCTGGATCCTTATACGGTATACAGTGGGGGTTCCCAAACTTTTGTTTTCTCTGGGTCCCATCTGAGGTGGGTGTTGTGACCCCTCATCGGACTTGAACAGTGGCACTGCATATTCTGACCTACTGGTATAGAGAGGAGAGGAGAGGAGAGGAGAGGAGAGGAGAGGAGAGGAGAGGAGAGGAGAGGGAGAGGAGAGAGAGGAGAGAGAGGAGAGAGAAGAGAAGAGAAGGAAGAGAAGAGAGAGGGAGGGAGGGAGAGGGGAGGGGGAGGGGAGAGGGGAGAGGAGAGGAGAGGAGAGGAGGAGGAGAGGAGAGGAGAGGAGAGGAGAGGAGAGGAGGAGAGGAGAGGAGAGGAGAGGAGCCTGGGAAGGGATGATGGGTTACAGGAAGAGAGACATTCCATCCTCTCCTCACTAAGTCTACACTCTGAACTGCTACCTAGTCAAACTACATGATTTGATACAACAAAGACATTCAACCAACGTATGATATCTGTCGTCGGTCAGCATACACAATGATACTGACATCTTTTTTCGGCTATTCTCTTGTTTCTATGTCTTTATTTTAGATAGTCTGTGTCTTCAAGGCTGGCCCGTGAACAGACCATTTCTTCAAGGGTCCCCAAATCTCTTCACACGGCTTGTCTTGTCCTTCATCTAGGTCTCTTTACCTGGCGCAGGAGAGCTGCTCATTTGTCTACCATCACATCAAGGTGTTTTTACCTGCTGGCTGGCCGGCACTAGGCAAGGGGCTTGGTCCTCTCCTTCTCCCCAAACCCCCACTACCCCCATACTGTATCTGAGCTGGACAGTCCTCTCCTAACCCCCACTACCCCCATACTGTATCTGAGCTGGACAGTTCTCCCCTAACCCCCACTACCCCCATACTGTATCTGAGCTGGACAGTCCTCTCCTAACCCCCACTACCCCCATACTGTATCTGAGCTGGACAGTCCTCTCCTTCTCCCGGAACCCCCACTACCCCCATACTGTATCTGAGCTGGACAGTCCTCCCCTAACCCCCACTACCCCCATACTGTATCTGAGCTGGACAGTCCTCTCCTTCAACTCTGGAGAGACTGTCTAGTCCACAACACAACTCTGGAGAGACTGTCTAGTCCACAACACAACTCTGGAGAGACTGTCTAGTCCACAACACAACTCTGGAGAGACTGTCTAGTCCACAACACAACTCTGGAGAGACTGTCTAGTCCACAACACAACACTGGAGAGACTGTCTAGTCCACAACACATTTCTGGAGAGACTGTCTAGTCCACAACACAACTCTGTAGAGACTGTCTAGTCCACAACACAACTCTGGAGAGACCTTCTAGTCCACAACACAACTCTGGAGAGACTGTCTAGTCCACAACACAACTCTGGAGAGACTGTCTAGTCCACAACACAACTCTGGAGAGACTGTCTAGTCCACAACACAACTCTGGAGAGACTGTCTAGTCCACAACACAACTCTGGAGAGACTGTTCTAGTCCACAACACAACTCTGGAGAGACTGTCTAGTCCACAACACAACTCTGGAGAGACTGTCTAGTCCACAACACAACTCTGGAGAGACTGTCTAGTCCACAACACAACTCTGGAGAGACCTTCTAGTCCACAACACAACTCTGGAGAGACTGTCTAGTCCACAACACAACTCTGGAGAGACTGTCTAGTCCACAACACAACTCTGGAGAGACCTTCTAGTCCACAACACAACTCTGGAGAGACTGTCTAGTCCACAACACAACTCTGGAGAGACTGTCTAGTCCACAACACAACTCTGGAGAGACCTTCTAGTCCACAACACAACTCTGGAGAGACTGTCTCTGGAGTCCACAACACAACTCTGGAGAGACTGTCTAGTCCACAACACAACTCTGGAGAGACTGTCTAGTCCACAACACAACTCTGGAGAGACCTTCTAGTCCACAACACAACTCTGGAGAGACTGTCTAGTCCACAACACAGTGAGAAGCAGCAGCTCAACCTTCTTAGCTGTCTGGAACGACTCCTGCTTCCCGCCATCTCATTAAAAGTGTCTTTGGAAAATGTGTGAACATCATATACTCCTGCCTTCCTGCTTCCTGCTTCCTGCTTCCTGGCCTTTTTATATTCATTTATTCTTGTCTTTGACATTTTTATAGTTTTAAGATGTTGTTTTTAATGATGAGCCTGGGAAAACCAAAAATGATGTATCGGAAGTTTGGGGAAGAACTACTGATTTGGAAGGTTAGGTTAAATTAGGTTAGGTTAAATTAGGTTAGGTTAAATTAGGTTAGGTTAAATTAGGTTAAATTAGTTTAAGTTAGGTTAGGTTAAATTAGATTAGGTTCAATTAGTTTAAATTAAGTTAGGTTAGGTTAAATTAGATTCGGTTAAATTAGGTTAAATTAGATTAGGTTCAATTAGGCTAGGTTAATTTAGATGAGGTTAAATTAGGTTAAGTTAAATTAGGTTAAGTTAGGTTAAATTAGATTAGGTTCAATTAGGTTCATTTAGATTAGGTTAAATTAGGTTAAATTAGGCTAGGTTAAGTTAGGTTAGGTTGTTAGGCTCGGGCAACATTCCAAATGGCACTTATTCCCTACATGGTGCACTAGTTTTGAACAGAGTTCTGCGGCCACTGGTCAAAATGAGTGTACCATATAGGGAATAGGGTGCCATTTGGGACACAAACCTAGGTTATACAAGATGGAGTCCCAGTTAGGACTGTGCGGTGGTGATGGGGGATGGGCTGGAGCCTGGGGCTGGGTTCCTTGTATACTACACCATACTGCTGCTTGGCTGTGCCAGCATGTCTAGAAGTTAAACCTTTCATTGTCAAATCAAGTGCCTTCAGTTGTATTGTTTTGAGAGAATAAGAGGGAAAAACAAAGGAACGCCAAGTTTTCTGTATTGTAGTGTATTGTAGTGTATTGTAGTGTATTGTAGTGTATTGTAGTGTATTGTGTATCGTGACTTCAAGCAATAATGATGTATCGTAGAAATGGTATTATTGACGAACAAAACCACACTTCCCTTCACTTACCCAAATGTTTAATGATCAAACGTGTATTTCTATTGTTAAAGGTTTTATAAAAACGTGAGATGGAACTTTCTTTTAAATCCTCTTTATTTTCCCTTGTCTTTATTCAAGCCTTATTCACGGTTGTCTTTTACTACAGGTTATATAATAGATCAAACAGATTTTTTACTTTAGTTTTTCTGTTGTTGGTGGGTTGATATGTTTGTTTTTATCAGTAAATGACATTTTCTCTTTTTACAGAGAAACAGACCGATTCCGTAACAAGTTGTCTCTCTCCGGGTTAGGATTTTTAACTGGACAATGCTGTAATGATTTGATCAATATTGATGTAGTTGTAACCTTTTCGATCACACGCTCTGCTTTCATTCTTTCACTATTACGTTAAGATATTCCTAATCAATACCCCCCCCCCCCCCCCCACACACACAAAAATAATGTCAAACTTAAAAGAAGAACTAAAGGCACTTTGGATCAATAAGGGCTTGTTTGATATATCTGCATCCTGAATGGCACCCTATTCCCTACACAGTGCACTACTATATATAGGGAATAGGGTGCATTTTAAGAGCCAGCCATTGTCTCCCTGTCTGAAAGGCAGTCTACAGATGTCCTTTACTGCCCTGTTGTAGACCTGCTGTGCTGCTGAAACAAGACGGTGGTTAGGACCTGTTTTATCTGGTGAGAAGTGCATGTCATGACGGTTAGAGAGGGAAGGTTAGAGGTTACAGCCGGGGTGCGATTTGAATCAATGGTAAATGTGAGTTACAGTATGTGGGCTTTAGTTGGTGTACAGGTAGAATTTCTCCTTGTGAAAAAACAACCAGTTCTGGTTTTACAGTCAGGAATAGTTGTGATGTGACAGATTCCAAAGAGTGATTTTTTCCCCTTTTTTCCCCTAGTGATTCTTCTTTCAACTGATACGGAATCTAATTTCACGAGCGAGAAAAAAAAAAACTTAAATGATTTGTTATTATCAACCTCTGTCCATCTGTCTACCTATATACACATGTACGTATAAGCTAATGAGAATATGTCAATATGTCTAGACGGTCATTGTGATGAACTAAACTTGAGGATTCTAAAGGATTCTAGAAGTTCTAGAATAGAACAGACAAGTACGTGATTCTTCCGGAATGATTTCTGTCACGTGTTCACATTCTGACAACACTACAACAACGTTGGTTATACAGTGACTTATCTTGTTAAAGTTTGGTGGTTGAATAAATGATGTATTTGTCACATAAGTGTGATTTTTTTTTTTTTATGCTTAGCTAGTTTTGTTAGACTATTAGTTAACTGTTGACTGTTTGTGTAGTACTAATCACTCACCTTTAAAGGATTGGTATTTAGGTATTGTCTAAATGCACACGTCAAAAATGAATTTATATGTTCAGTAACGATGATCTCTAAATCTTTTCAGAGATAATATGTACATGTATTGTAGAAACAAATTGTGTTCCATATGTATCCCTTTCTGTAATACTTTAGAATTGGCCTGGAATAATGTATATACTGTAGTAATAAAGTATATACTCTAGTAATGTGTCTTGTGTTGTTTTCCTTCCTATAATCAGATATAGGTTTTATTTTTCTCACTCTGTCACACACACTAAAATTGATTTCCATTCAAAATCCTATTTTCACTAAATCCCTAAACCTAACCCAACTCTTACCCCTAACTCCTTCCCCATAAACCTAACCCCTAACTCCTACCCCTAACTCCTACCCCATAAACATAACCCCTAACTCCTAACCCAACTCCTACCCCATAAACCTAACCCCTAACTCCTACCCCTAACTCCTAACCCAACTCCATCCCTTAACTCCTAACCTAACTCCTAACCCAACTCCATCCCTTAACTCCTAACCCAACTCCTAACCCTAACTCCTACCCCTAACTCCTAACCCAACTCCTAACCCAACTCCTACCCCTAACCCAACTCCATCCCTTAACTCTTAACCCTAACTCCTACCCCTAACTCCTAACCCAACTCCATCCCCTAACTCCTAACCCAACCCCTACCCCTAACTCCTAACCTAACTCCTACCCCAACTCTTACCCCTAACTCCTACCCTTAACTCCTAACTCAACTCCATCCCTTAACTCCTAACCCAACTCCTAACCCAACTCCTACCCCTAACCCAACTCCTACCCCTAACTCCTAACCCAACTCCTACCCCTAATTCCTAACCCAACTCCTACCCCTAATTCCTAACCCAACTCCTACCCCTAATTCCTAACCCAACTCCTACCCCTAACTCCTACCCCTAACTCCTAACCCAACTCCTACCCCTAATTCCTAACCCAACTCCTACCCCTAACTCCTACCCCTATGGGTGGTCCTTCTGTAGCTCAGTTGGTAGAGCATGGCGCTTGTAACGCCAGGGTAGTGGGTTCGATCCCCAGGACCACCCATACGTAGAATGTATGCACACATGACTGTAAGTCGCTTTGGATAAAAGCGTCTGCTAAATGGCATATATTATATTATTATATTATAACTCCTACCCCAACTCCTAACCCAACTCCTACCCCTAACTCCTACCCCTAACTCCTAACCCAACTCCTACCCCTAACTCCTACCCCTAACTCCTACCCCTAACTCCTAACCCAACTCCTACCCCTAACTTCTACCCCAACTCCTAACCCAACTCCTACCCCTAATTCCTAACCCAACTCCTACCCCTAACTTCTACCCCAACTCCTACCCCTAACTTCTAACCCAACTCCTACCCCTAACTTCTACCCCAACTCCTAACCCAACTCCTAACCCAACTCCTACCCCTAACTCCTAACCCAACTCCTACCCCTAACTTCTACCCCAACTCCTAACCCAACTCCTAACCCAACTCCTACCCCTAATTCCTAACCCAACTCCTACCCCTAACTCCTACCCCTAACTCCTACCCCTAACTCCTACCCCATAAACATAACCCCTAACTCCTAACCCAACTCCTACCCCATAAACCTAACCCCTAACTCCTACCCCTAACTCCTAACCCAACTCCATCCCTTAACTCCTAACCTAACTCCTAACCCAACTCCATCCCTTAACTCCTAACCCAACTCCTAACCCTAACTCCTACCCCTAACTCCTAACCCAACTCCTAACCCAACTCCTACCCCTAACCCAACTCCATCCCTTAACTCTTAACCCTAACTCCTACCCCTAACTCCTAACCCAACTCCATCCCCTAACTCCTAACCCAACCCCTACCCCTAACTCCTAACCTAACTCCTACCCCAACTCTTACCCCTAACTCCTACCCTTAACTCCTAACTCAACTCCATCCCTTAACTCCTAACCCAACTCCTAACCCAACTCCTACCCCTAACCCAACTCCTACCCCTAACTCCTAACCCAACTCCTACCCCTAATTCCTAACCCAACTCCTACCCCTAATTCCTAACCCAACTCCTACCCCTAATTCCTAACCCAACTCCTACCCCTAACTCCTACCCCTAACTCCTAACCCAACTCCTACCCCTAATTCCTAACCCAACTCCTACCCCTAACTCCTACCCCTATGGGTGGTCCTTCTGTAGCTCAGTTGGTAGAGCATGGCGCTTGTAACGCCAGGGTAGTGGGTTCGATCCCCAGGACCACCCATACGTAGAATGTATGCACACATGACTGTAAGTCGCTTTGGATAAAAGCGTCTGCTAAATGGCATATATTATATTATTATATTATAACTCCTAACCCAACTCCTAACCCAACTCCTACCCCTAACTCCTACCCCTAACTCCTAACTCCAACTCCTACCCTAACTCCTACCCCTAACTCCTACCCCTAACTCCTAACCCAACTCCTACCCCTAACTTCTACCCCAACTCCTAACCCAACTCCTACCCCTAATTCCTAACCCAACTCCTACCCCTAACTGCTACCCCAACTCCTACCCCTAACTTCTAACCCAACTCCTACCCCTAACTTCTACCCCAACTCCTAACCCAACTCCTAACCCAACTCCTACCCCTAACTCCTAACCCAACTCCTACCCCTAACTTCTACCCCAACTCCTAACCCTAACAACTCCTAACCCAACTCCTACCCCTAACTCCTACCCCTAACTCCTAACCCAACTCCTACCCCTAACTCCTACCCCTAACTCCTACCCCAACTCCTAACCCAACTCCTAACTCCTACCCCTAACTCCTACCCCAACTCCTAACCCAACTCCTAACCCAACTCCTACCCCTAACTCCTACCCCTAACTGCTACCCCAACTCCTACCCCTAACTTCTAACCCAACTCCTAACCCCTAACTACCTAACTCCTAAACTCCTAACCCAACTCCTACCCCTAACTCCTAACCCAACTCCTAACTAACTCCTAACCCAACTCCTACCCCAACTCCTAACCCAACTCCTACCCCTAACTCCTAACCCAACTCCTACCCCTAACTCCTACCCCTAACTCCTACCCCTAACTCCTAACCCAACCCCTAACCTAACCCCTTAGCCTAAAATAGCCCCCAAGCTAAAGGATAACAAGTAAAATGTCTATTGTTTACAGGAAAGTCATTCAACTATTTCAGGTTTATGTGGAAACTGGGGGTGAAATATACTTCATCCATATGGGCAAAATAAAGAGACAACGGGGAGGTGAATTAACAATCATTTTCATCTGAATGTGAAAAATGTCCAAACAGATCCTCAAGGCAGATGGGTTCTTTAAATATGTTATTGGACCATAAAGAGATATGGCTCATTAACTCATACGGTCCACAGAACGATGATCCAAGCTTCTTTTGAAATTATATATAATAATTGAATTTATCCAACCAACAAGCAATACAATACTACGGATATATGGAGGCTTAAATATCCTGCCCTAGTGAGATATACATGGAGGAGGTTTAATATCCTGACCTAGTGAGATATACATGGAGGAGGTTTAATATCCTGACCTAGTGAGATATACATGGAGGAGGTTTAATATCCTGACCTAGTGAGATATACATGGAGGAGGTTTAATATCCTGACCTAGTGAGATATACATGGAGGAGGTTTAATATCCTGACCTAGTGAGATATACATGGAGGAGGTTTAATATCCTGACCTAGTGAGATATACATGGAGGAGGTTTAATATCCTGACCTAGTGAGATATACATGGAGGTTTAATATCCTGACCTAGTGAGATATACATGGAGGAGGTTTAATATCCTGACCTAGTGAGATATACATGGAGGAGGTTTAATATCCTGACCTAGTGAGATATACATGGAGGAGGTTTAATATCCTGACCTAGTGAGATATACATGGAGGGAGGAGGTTTAATATCCCTAGTGAGATATACATGGAGGAGGTTTAATATCCTGACTAGTGAGATATACATGGAGGAGGTTTAATATCCTGACCTAGTGAGATATACATGGAGGAGGTTTAATATCCTGACCTAGTGAGATATACATGGAGGAGGTTTAATATCCTGACCTAGTGAGATATACATGGAATATCCTGACCTAGTGAGATATACATGGAGGAGGTTTAATATCCTGACCTAGTGAGATATACATGGAGGAGGTTTAATATCCTGACCTAGTGAGATATACATGGAGGAGGTTTAATATCCTGACCTAGTGAGATATACATGGAGGAGGTTTAATATCCTGACCTAGTGAGATATACATGGAGGAGGTTTAATATCCTGACCTAGTGAGATATACATGGAGGAGGTTTAATATCCTGACCTAGTGAGATATACATGGAGGAGGTTTAATATCCTGACCTAGTGAGATATACATGGAGGAGGTTTAATATCCTGACCTAGTGAGATATACATGGAGGAGGTTTAATATCCTGACCTAGTGAGATATACATGGAGGAGGTTTAATATCCTGACCTAGTGAGATATACATGGAGGAGGTTTAATATCCTGACCTAGTGAGATATACATGGAGGAGGTTTAATATCCTGACCTAGTGAGATATACATGGAGGAGGTTTAATATCCTGACCTAGTGAGATATACATGGAGGAGGTTTAATACACTGACCTAGTGAGATATACATGGAGGAGGTTTAATATCCTGACCTAGGGATATATACATGGAGGAGATTTAATATGCTGACCTAGTGAGATATACATGGAGGAGGTTTAATATCCTGACCTAGTGAGATATACATGGAGGAGGTTTAATATCCTGACCTAGTGAGATATACATGGAGGAGGTTTAATATCCTGACCTAGTGAGATATACATGGAGGAGGTTTAATATCCTGACCTAGTGAGATATACATGGAGGAGGTTTAATATCCTGACCTAGTGAGATTAATGGAGGAGGTTTAATATCTGACCTAGTGAGATATACATGGAGGAGGTTTAATATCCTGACCTAGTGAGATATACATGGAGGTTTAATATCCTGACCTAGTGAGATTTAATACATGGAGGAGGTTTAATATCCTGACCTAGTGAGATATACATGGAGGAGGTTTAATATCCTGACCTAGTGAGATATACATGGAGGTTTAATATCCTGACCTAGTGAGATATACATGGAGGAGGTTTAATATCCTGACCTAGAGATATACATGGAGGAGGTTTAATATCCTGACCTAGTGAGATATACATGGATGGTTTAATATCCTGACCTAGGAGGTTTAATATCCTGACCTAGTGAGATATACATGGAGGTTTAATATCCTGACCTAGTGAGATATACATGGAGGAGGTTTAATATCCTGACCTAGTGAGATATACATGGAGGAGGTTTAATATCCTGACCTAGTGAGATATACATGGAGGAGGTTTAATATCCTGACCTAGTGAGATATACATGGAGGAGGTTTAATATCCTGACCTAGTGAGATATACATGGAGGAGGTTTAATATCCTGACCTAGTGAGATATACATGGAGGTTTAATATCCTGACCTAGTGAGATATACATGGAGGTTTAATATCCTGACCTAGTGAGATATACATGGAGGTTTGGAGGTTTAATATCCTGACCTAGTGAGATATACATGGAGGAGGTTTAATATCCTGACCTAGTGAGATATACATGGAGGAGGTTTAATATCCTGACCTAGTGAGATATACATGGAGGAGGTTTAATATCCTGACCTAGTGAGATATACATGGAGGAGGTTTAATATCCTGACCTAGTGAGATATACATGGAGGAGGTTTAATATCCTGACCTAGTGAGATATACATGGAGGTTTAATATCCTGACCTAGTGAGATATACATGGAGGTTTAATATCCTGACCTAGTGAGATATACATGGAGGTTTAATATCCTGACCTAGTGAGATATACATGGAGGAGGTTTAATATCCTGACCTAGTGAGATATACATGGAGGTTTAATATCCTGACCTAGTGAGATATACATGGAGGTTTAATATCCTGACCTAGTGAGATATACATGGAGGTTTAATATCCTGACCTAGTGAGATATACATGGAGGAGGTTTAATATCCTGACCTAGTGAGATATACATGGAGGAGGTTTAATATCCTGACCTAGTGAGATATACATGGAGGAGGTTTAATATCCTGACCTAGTGAGATATACATGGAGGAGGTTTAATATCCTGACCTAGTGAGATATACATGGAGGAGGTTTAATATCCTGACCTAGTGAGATATACATGGAGGAGGTTTAATATCCTGACCTAGTGAGATATACATGGAGGTTTAATACACTGACCTAGTGAGATATACATGGAGGAGGTTTAATATCCTGACCTAGTGAGATATACATGGAGGTTTAATATCCTGACCTAGTGAGATATACATGGAGGTTTAATATCCTGACCTAGTGAGATATACATGGAGGTTTAATATCCTGACCTAGTGAGATATACATGGAGGTTTAATACCCTGACCTAGTGAGATATACATGGAGGAGGTTTAATATCCTGACCTAGTGAGATATACATGGAGGTTTAATATCCTGACCTAGTGAGATATACATGGAGGAGGTTTAATATCCTGACCTAGTGAGATATACATGGAGGAGGTTTAATATCCTGACCTAGTGAGATATACATGGAGGTTTAATATCCTGACCTAGTGAGATATACATGGAGGAGGTTTAATATCCTGACCTAGTGAGATATACATGGAGGAGGTTTAATACACTGACCTAGTGAGATATACATGGAGGAGGTTTAATATCCTGACCTAGTGAGATATACATGGAGGTTTAATACACTGACCTAGTGAGATATACATGGAGGAGGTTTAATATCCTGACCTAGTGAGATATACATGGAGGAGGTTTAATATCCTGGCCTAGTGAGATATACTCTGTTCCTATGCCTATCCTCCATTCAAAGGGATATCAACCAGATTATTTTTTCTATGGCTTCCCTAAAGTGTCAACAGTATTTAGACATAGTTTCAGGCTTTTATTTTGAAAAATGGGCGTGAAGGTGGATAGGTGGGGGCTCTCAGAGTGAGTTTTGTGCTACAGAGTAAAGCGGCCATTGTTTCTCCCGCTGTTATTGAAAAAGCTACACACTCGGTTGATAAATTATCGAATATATATTTTAAAAACAACTTGAGGATTGATTATAAAAAACGTTTGACATGTTTCTGTGGACATTAAGGTTATTATATATATATACGTCTGCGTTGTCGTGGCCGCTCTTTCCTGTGGATTTCTGAACATAACGCGACAAACAAACTTCGGTATTTTGGGTATAAAAATTATCTTTATGGAACAAAAGGAACATTTGTTGTGTAACTGGGAGTCTCGTGAGTGAAAACACCCGAAGATCATCAAAGGTAAACCATTTTTTTGATTGCTTTTCTGATTTTCATGACCTAGCTACTTAATGTACATAATGTTATGCTATGCTATCGATAAACTTACACAAACCCTTGGATTGCTTTCGCTGTAAAGCATAATTTCAAAATCTGAGACGACAGGTGGATTAACAAAAGGCTGAACTGTGTTTTGCAATATTGTACTTGTGATTTCATGATTATGAATTTTAGTGATATTATTTGACTGTGGCGCCATGCTATTCAGCCGTTGCTGATGACAATTGTCCTGGTAGCGTCAAGAAGTTAATACTACTCACGCTGCGCCTTGGTCCAATTATTCATACAACGGCCGTGACAGAATATCCCACCAAAGCAGGACCAAGCAGCGTGCCCAAGAGGTGAAGGAGAGTTGGACATCCTGACCTAGTGAGATATACATGGAGGAGATACTAGGTGGATGCATGAGAATATCCTCCTTGATACATGGGAGTCGTCTAGGAGTAATGGAGGACAGCGACGATGCATGGAGGGTCCGCCTGCCAGTGAAACAGCCCAATGGAGGGGCAACCATAGTGAGATATACGTTTTTTGGGGGAAGGGCACAATGGGCGGTCGGCCAAAGATATACATGGAGGAGGTTTAATATCCCAGACTCCGTCGGAGTCGATGGAGCAGTTTGAGGAGGGATATTGGAGAGAGATGTTGGCTAGGAGGTATACACTGACTGCAGCGCAGGCGTTAATATCCTGACCTTTGAATGGAGAGCGTGTCATCAGTCCGGTGAAACCAGTGCCGGCTCCACACACAGGCCTCCAGTGCGCCTAATGAGATATACATTCCCAGCCCTGAACCTCCATTCAAAGGGATATCAACCAGATTATTTTTTCAGTCCCCAGTCCCGGCTTTTATTTTGAAAAATGGGCGTGGATCAGCTCTCAGAGTGACCGGCTCCATGGCCGGATCCGCGGTTATAAAAAACTGAGCAGGTGCATTAAGGTTATATATATATGTCGTTCCTTTCCTGCACCGGAGAACAAAAGGAACATTTGTTGTGTAACACCGATGCCAGATTGGGGATTGGGGTTCTGATTTTCATGACCTAGCTACTTAATGCTTAGTGTACATAATGTTAGGCCCCCCTGGGTTCTCCATGTTTTTTTTAGGTCTTGACTAGGGAGGTTTCTAGGTATTATATTTCTATGTTGGTGTATGTGTATGGTTCCCAATTGAAGGCAGCTGATAATCGTTACCTCTAATTGTGGATCATAATTAGTGTGTCTTTTTTCCCCACCTGCGATGTGGGATATTGTTTTGTAGGCTCTGTATGTGCCTATGTGGTCTACATGTTTCACGGTCATTATATCTTTTGTTGTTTTTGGAAGTTTCACTTCGTAAAAATGTGGAACTCTACTCACGCTGCGCCTTGGTCCAATTATTCATACGACGGTCGTGACATTCGATCTGCTTTGATATCGTTGAGTTGGAATAAAGTTATCTTTATATATTTGTTTTTTTGTCGTTGTCACTTATTAAGCATCCTAAGTATTTGATATTTTTTGTGTTCCACTTAAAACTTCCCGTTAGCGGGATTCTATGTGACAACAGCCAATGAGAAAGTGCAGGGCGCCAAATTCAAAACAACAGAAATCTCATAATTAAAATTCCTCAAACATTCATGTATCTTATACCGTTTTAAAGGTAATCTTGTTGTTAATCCCACTACAGTGTCCGATGTCAAATAGGATTTATGGCGAAAGCAGCACAAACGGTTATGTTAGGTCACCAACAAGCCACAGAATAAACACAGCCATTTTCCTAGCCAAAGAGAGGAGTCACAAAAAGCACAAAGAGATAAAATGAATCACTAACCTTTGATGATCTTCATCAGATGACACTCATAGGAATTCATGTTAAATCAAATCAAATCAAATTTTATTTGTCACATACACATGGTAAGCAGATGTTAATGCGAGTGTAGCGAAATGCTTGTGCTTCTAGTTCTGACAATGCAGTAATAACCAACAATAACCAACCTTATAGAAACAAGTGTAAGGGGATAAAGAATATGTACATAAGATATATGAATGAGTGATGGTACAGAGCAGCATAGGCAAGATACAGTAAATGGTATCGAGTACAGTATATACATATGAGATGAGTATGTAAACAAAGTGGCATAGTTAAAGTGGCTAGTGATACATGTATTACATAAGGATGCAGTAGATGATATAGAGTACAGTATATACGTATACATATGAGATGAATAATGTAGGGTATGTAAACATTATATTAGGTAGCATTGTTTAAAGTGGCTAGTGATATGTTTTACATCATTTCCCATCAATTCCCATTATTAAAGTGGCTGGAGTTGAGTCAGTGTGTTGGCAGCAGCCACTCAATGTTAGTGGTGGCTGTTTAAAAGTCTGATGGCCTTGAGATAGAAGCTGTTTTTCAGTCTCTCGGTCCCAGCTTTGATGCACCTGTACTGACCTCGCCTTCTGGATGATAGCGGGGTGAACAGGCAGTGGCTCGGGTGGTTGTTGTCCTTGATGATCTTTATGGCCTTCCAGTGACATCGGGTGGTGTAGGTGTCCTGGAGGGCAGGTAGTTTGCCCCCGGTGATGCGTTGTGCAGACCTCACTACCCTCTGGAGAGCCTTATGGTTGTGGGCGGAGCAGTTGCCGTACCAGGCGGTGTTACAGCCCGACAGGATGCTCTCGATTGTGCATCTGTAGAAGTTTGTAGTGCTTTTGGTGACAAGCCAAATTTCTTCAGCCTCCTGAGGTTGAAGAGGCGCTGCTGCGCCTTCTTCACGATGTTGTCTGTGTGGGTGGACCAATTCAGTTTGTCTGTGATGTGTACGCCGAGTAACTTAAAACTTAATACTCTCTCCACTACTGTTCCATCGATGTTTCCTGAAGTCCACAATCATCTCCTTAGTTTTGTTGACGTTGAGTGTGAGGTTATCTTCCTGACACCACACTCCGAGGGCACTCACCTCCTCCCTGTAGGCCGTCTCGTCGTTGTTGGTAATCAAGCCTACCAATGTTGTGTCGTCCGCAAACTTGATGATTGAGTTGGAGGCGTGCGTGGCCACGCAGTCGTGGGTGAACAAGGAGCACAGGAGAGGGCTCAGAACGCACCCTTGTGGGGCCCCAGTGTTGAGGATCAGCGGGGTGGAGATGTTGTTGCCTACCCTCACCACCTGGGGGCGGCCCGTCAGGAAGTCCAGTACCCAGTTGCACAGGGCGGGGTCGAGACCCAGGGTCTCGAGCTTGATGACGAGCTTGGAGGGCACTATGGTGTTAAATGCCGAGCTGTAGTCGATCAACAGCATTCTCACATAGGTATTCCTCTTGTCCAGATGGGTTAGGGCAGTGTGCAGTGTGGTTGAGATTGCATCGTCTGTGGACCTATTTGGGCGGTAAGCAAATTGGAGTGGGTCTAGTGTGTCAGGTAGGGTGGAGGTGATATGGTCCTTGACTAGTCTCTCAAAGCACTTCATGATTATCTCAGCTACCTTAGCTTTCTTGGGAACAGGAACAATGGTGGCTCTCTTGAAGCATGTGGGAACAACAGACTGGGATAGGGATTGATTGAATATGTCCGTAAACACACCGGCCAGCTGGTCTGCGCATGCTCTGAGGGTGTGGCTGGGGATGCCGTCTGGGCCTGCAGACTTGCGAGGGTTAACACGTTTAAATGTTTTCCTCACGTCAGCTGCAGTGAAGGAGAGTCCGCATGTTTTAGTTGCGGGCAATGTCAGTGGCACTGTATTGTCCTCAAATCGGGCAAAAAAGTTATTTAGTCTGCCTGGGAGCAAAACATCCTGGTCCGTGATGGTGCTGGTTTTCTTTTTGTAACCCGTGATTGACTGTAGACCCTGCCACATACCTCTTGTGTCTGAGCCGTTGAATTGAGATTCTACTTGTTTGATTGCCTTGCGGAGGGAATAGTTACACTGTTTGTATTTGGTCATGTTTCCAGTCACCTTGCCCTGATTAAAAGCAGTAGTTCGCACTTTCAGTTTCACGCGAATGCTGCCATCAATCCACGGTTTCTGGTTTGGGAATGTTTTAATCGTTGCTATGGGAACGACATCTTCAACGCACGTTCTAATGAACTCGCACACCGAATCAGCGTATTCGTCAATGTTGTCGTCTGACGCAATACGGAACATATCCCAGTCCACGTGATGGAAGCAGTCTTGGAGTGTGGAATCAGATTGGTCGGACCAGCGTTGAACAGACCTCAGCGCGGGAGCTTC
Organism: Oncorhynchus gorbuscha; assembly: GCF_021184085.1. Lineage (NCBI taxonomy): Eukaryota > Metazoa > Chordata > Actinopteri > Salmoniformes > Salmonidae > Oncorhynchus > Oncorhynchus gorbuscha. The sequence continues at coordinate 2,492,223 of NC_060185.1, forward strand.
TTGTTTTAGCTTCTGTCTGTAGGCAGGGATCAGCAAAATGGAGTCGTGGTCAGCTTTTCCGAAAGGAGGGCGGGGCAGGGCCTTATATGCGTCGCGGAAGTTGGAATAGCAATGATCCAAGGTTTTTCCAGCCCTGGTTGCGCAATCGATATGCTGATAAAATTTAGGGAGTCTTGTTTTCAGATTAGCCTTGTTAAAATCCCCAGCTACAATGAATGCAGCCTCCGGATATATGGATTCCAGTTTGCAAAGAGTCAAATAAAGTTCGTTCAGAGCCATCGATGTGTCTGCTTGGGGGGGATATATATACGGCTGTGATTATAATCGAAGAGAATTCCCTTGGTAGATAATGCGGTCTACATATGATTGTGAGGAATTCTAAATCAGGTGAACAGAAGGACTTGAGTTCCTGTATGTTGTTATTGTCATGTTTTGTCTTATATTGTCTTGTCATTTTGCTTTTCCTTCTGTTCGTTTTCCCCCTGCTGGTCTTTTTAGGTTCGTTCCCTTTTTTCTCTCTCCCTCCCTCTCTCTCTTCTCTCTATCGTTCCGTTCCTGCTCCCAGCTGTTCCTATTCCCCTAATCAATCATTTAGTCTTTCCACACCTGTTCCCTATCTTTTCCCCTGATTAGAGTCCCTATTTCTCCCCTTGTTTTCCGTTTCTGTCCTGTCGGATCCTTGTATATTGTTCACCGTGCTGTGTCTTTGTCTCGCCCTGTCGTGTCGTGTTTCCCTCAGATGCTGCGTGGTGAGCAGGTGTCTGAGTCTGCTACGGTCAGTGCCTTCCCGAGGCAACCTACAGTTTATGATCGAGTCTCCAGTCTGTTCTCGTCATTACGAGTGGAATTGTTTTTTATGCTTTATTTACCGCTCCGATTGGTCTAGGAGTATTGCATATTTCCTTTACTGGATTAAAGACTCTGTTTTCGCCAAGTCGCTTTTGGGTCCTCATTCACCTGCATAACAGAAGGATCCGACCAAAGAATGGACCCAGCGACTACAGACGCTCGTAACACTGCCGTCGAGATCCAAGGAGCCATGCTCGGCAGACACGAGCAGGAATTGTCTGCTCGCTCGTTTTCTGGAGGGACTCCACGCAGTGGTTAAAGATGAGATTCTCTCCCGGGAGGTTCCTTCCAGTGTGGACTCTTTGATTGCTCTCGCCATCCGCATAGAACGACGGGTAGATCTTCGTCACCAAGCTCGTGGAAGAGAGCTCGCGTTAACGGTGTTTCCCTGCTCCGCATCGCAACCATCTCCCTCCTCTGGCTCAGAGACTGAGCCCATGCAGCTGGGAGGTATTCGCATCTCGACTAAGGAGAGGGACCGGAGGATCACCAACCGCCTGTGCCTCTATTGCGGACTTGCTGGACATTTTGTCAATTCATGTCCAGTAAAAGCCAGAGCTCATCAGTAAGCGGAGGGCTACTGGTGAGCGCTACTACTCAGGTCTCTCCATCTAGATCCTGTACTACTATGTCGGTCCATCTACGCTGGACCGGTTCGGGTGCTACATGCAGTGCCTTGATAGACTCTGGGGCTGAGGGTTGTTTCATGGACGAAGCATGGGCTCGGAAACATGACATTCCTTTCAGACAGTTAGACAAGCCTACGCCCATGTTCGCCTTAGATGGTAGTCATCTTCCCAGTATCAGATTTGAGACACTACCTTTAACCCTCACAGTATCTGGTAACCACAGTGAGACTATTTCTTTTTGATTTTTCGTTCACCTTTTACACCTGTTGTTTTGGGTCATCCCTGGCTAGTATGTCATAATCCTTCTATTAATTGGTCTAGTAATTCTATCCTATCCTGGAACGTTTCTTGTCATGTGAAGTGTTTAATGTCTGCCATCCCTCCCGTTTCTTCTGTCCCCACTTCTCAGGAGGAACCTGGCGATTTGACAGGAGTGCCGGAGGAATATCATGATCTGCGCACGGTCTTCAGTCGGTCCCGAGCCAACTCCCTTCCTCCTCACCGGTCGTATGATTGTAGTATTGATCTCCTTCCGGGGACCACTCCTCCTCGGGGTAGACTATACTCTCTGTCGGCTCCCGAACGTAAGGCTCTCGAGGATTATTTGTCTGTGTCTCTTGACGCCGGTACCATAGTGCCTTCTTCCTCTCCGGCCGGGGCGGGGTTTTTTTTTGTTAAGAAAAAGGACGGTACTCTGCGCCCCTGCGTGGATTATCGAGGGCTGAATGACATAACGGTTAAGAATCGTTATCCGCTTCCCCTTATGTCATCAGCCTTCGAGATTCTGCAGGGAGCCAGGTGCTTTACTAAGTTGGACCTTCGTAACGCTTACCATCTCGTGCGCATCAGAGAGGGGGACGAGTGGAAAACGGCGTTTAACACTCCGTTAGGGCATTTTGAGTACCGGGTTCTGCCGTTTGGTCTCGCCAATGCGCCAGCTGTTTTTCAGGCATTAGTTAATGATGTTCTGAGAGACATGTTGAACATCTTTGTTTTTGTCTACCTTGACGATATCCTGATTTTTTCACCGTTACTCGAGATTCATGTTCAGCACGTTCAACGTGTTCTCCAGCGCCTTTTAGAGAATTGTCTCTACGTGAAGGCTGAGAAGTGCTCTTTTCATGTCTCCTCCGTTGCTTTTCTCGGTTCCGTTATTTCCGCTGAAGGCATTCAGATGGATTCCGCTAAGGTCCAAGCTGTCAGTGAGTGGTCCGTTCCAAGGTCACGTGTCGAGTTGCAGCGCTTTCTAGGTTTCGCTAATTTCTATCAGCGTTTCATTCGTAATTTTGGTCAAGTTGCTGCCCCTCTCACAGCTCTTACTTCTGTCAAGACGTGTTTTAAGTGGTCCGGTTCCGCCCAGGGAGCTTTTGATCTTCTAAAAGAACGTTTTACGTCCGCTCCTATCCTCGTTACTCCTGACGTCACTAGACAATTCATTGTCGAGGTTGACGCTTCAGAGGTAGGCGTGGGAGCCATTCTATTCCAGCGCTTCCAGTCTGACGATAAGGTTCATCCTTGCGCTTATTTTTCTCATCGCCTGTCGCCATCTGAACGCAACTATGATGTGGGTAACCGCGAACTGCTCGCCATCCGCTTAGCCCTAGGCGAATGGCGACAGTGGTTGGAGGGGGCGACCGTTCCTTTTGTCGTTTGGACAGACCATAAGAACCTTGAGTACATCCGTTCTGCCAAACGACTTAATGCTCGTCAAGCTCGTTGGGCGTTGTTTTTCGCTCGTTTCGAGTTTGTGATTTCTTACCGTCCGGGTAGCAAGAACACCAAGCCTGATGCCTTATCCCGTCTTTTTAGTTCTTCTGTGGCTTCTACTGATCCCGAGGGGATTCTTCCTTATGGGCGTGTTGTCGGGTTGACAGTCTGGGGAATTGAAAGACAGGTTAAGCAAGCACTCACGCACACTGCGTCGCCGCGCGCTTGTCCTAGTAACCTTCTTTTCGTTCCTGTTTCTACTCGTCTGGCTGTTCTTCAGTGGGCTCACTCTGCCAAGTTAGCTGGTCATCCCGGCGTTCGAGGCACTCTTGCTTCTATTCGCCAGCGCTTTTGGTGGCCGACTCAGGAGCGTGACACGCGCCGTTTCATGGCTGCTTGTTCGGACTGCGCGCAGACTAAGTCAGGTAACTCTCCTCCTGCCGGTCGTCTCAGACCGCTTCCCATTCCTTCTCGACCATGGTCTCACATCGCCCTAGACTTCATTACCGGTCTGCCTTTGCCTGCGGGGAAGACTGTGATTCTTACGGTTGTCGATAGGTTCTCTAAGGCGGCACATTTCATTCCCCTCGCTAAACTTCCTTCCGCTAAGGAGACGGCACAAATCATCATCGAGAATGTGTTCAGAATTCATGGCCTCCCCGTTAGACGCCGTTTCAGACAGAGGCCCGCAATTCACGTCACAGTTTTGGAGGGAGTTCTGTCGTTTGATTGGTGCGTCCGTCAGTCTCTCTTCCGGGTTTCATCCCCAGTCTAACGGTCAAGCAGAGAGGGCCAATCAGACGATTGGTCGCATACTACGCAGCCTTTCTTTCAGAAACCCTGCGTCTTGGGCAGAACAGCTCCCTGGGCAGAATACGCTCACAACTCGCTTCCTTCGTCTGCTACCGGGTTATCTCCGTTTCAGAGTAGTCTGGGTTACCAGCCTCCTCTGTTCTCATCCCAGCTTGCCGAGTCCAGCGTTCCCTCCGCTCAAGCGTTTGTCCAACGTTGTGAGCGCACCTGGAGGAGGGTGAGGTCTGCACTTTGCCGTTACAGGGCACAGACTGTGAGAGCCGCCAATAAACGTAGGATTAAGAGTCCAAGGTATTGTTGCGGCCAGAGAGTGTGGCTTTCCACTCGCAACCTTCCTCTTACGACAGCTTCTCGTAAGTTGACTCCGCGGTTCATTGGTCCGTTCCGTGTCTCCCAGGTCGTCAATCCTGTCGCTGTGCGACTGCTTCTTCCGCGACATCTTCGTCGCGTCCATCCTGTCTTCCATGTCTCCTGTGTCAAGCCCTTTCTTCGCACCCCCCGTTCGTCTTCCCTCCCCCCCTCCCTGTCGAGAGCGCACCTATTTACAAGGTACGTAGGATCATGGACATGCGTTCTCGGGGACGGGGTCACCAATACTTAGTGGATTGGGAGGGTTACGGTCCTGAGGAGGGGAGTTGGGTTCCGTCTCGGGACGTGCTGGACCGTTCACTGATTGATGATTTCCTCCGTTGCCGCCAGGATTCCTCCTCGAGTGCGCCAGGAGGCGCTCGGTGAGTGGGGGGGGTACTGTCATGTTTTGTCTTATATTGTCTTGTCATTTTGCTTTTCCTTCTGTTCGTTTTCCCCCTGCTGGTCTTTTTAGGTTCGTTCCCTTTTTTCTCTCTCCCTCCCTCTCTCTCTTCTCTCTATCGTTCCGTTCCTGCTCCCAGCTGTTCCTATTCCCCTAATCAATCATTTAGTCTTTCCACACCTGTTCCCTATCTTTTCCCCTGATTAGAGTCCCTATTTCTCCCCTTGTTTTCCGTTTCTGTCCTGTCGGATCCTTGTATATTGTTCACCGTGCTGTGTCTTTGTCTCGCCCTGTCGTGTCGTGTTTCCCTCAGATGCTGCGTGGTGAGCAGGTGTCTGAGTCTGCTACGGTCAGTGCCTTCCCGAGGCAACCTACAGTTTATGATCGAGTCTCCAGTCTGTTCTCGTCATTACGAGTGGAATTGTTTTTTATGCTTTATTTACCGCTCCGATTTGTCTAGGAGTATTGCATATTTCCTTTACTGGATTAAAGACTCTGTTTTCGCCAAGTCGCTTTTGGGTCCTCATTCACCTGCATAACAGTTATGACCACACCACGTCTCGTTAACCATAAAGCATACGCCCCCGCCCCTCTTCTTACCAGAAAGATGTTTGTTTCTGTCGGCGCGATGCGTGGAGAAACCAGCTGGCTGCACCGTCTCCGATAGCGTCTCTCCAGTGAGCCATGTTTCCGTGAAGCAAAGAACGTTACAGTCTCTGATGTCCCTCTGGAATACTACCCTTGCTCGGATTTCATCAACCTTGTTGTCAAGAGACTGGACTTTGGCAAGGAGAATGCTAGGGAGTGGTGCACGATGTGCCCGTCTCCGGAGTCTGACCAGAAGACCGCTTCGTTTTCCCCTTTTTCAAAGTTGTTTTTAGGGGTCGCCGGCTGGGATCCATTCCGTTGTCCTGGGTGAAAGGCAGTACACAGGATCCGCTTCGCGAAAGTCATATTCTTGGTCATACTGATGGTGAGTTGACGCTGCTCTTATGTTCAGTTGTTCAACTCGACTGTATGTAATGAAACCTAAGATGACCTGGGGTACCAATGTAAGAAATAACACGTGAAAAAACAAAAAACTGCATCTTTTTGCACAATACATGTATGTTTTGTTTGATAAAGTTCATATTTATATCAAAAAATCTGAGTTTACATTGGCGCGTTATGTTCACTAGTTCCAAAAACATCCAGTGATTTTGCAAAGCCACATTGATTCAACAGAAATACTCATCATAAATATAGATTAAAATACAAGTTATACATGTGGAATTATAGATATACCTCTCCTTAATGCAACCGCTGTGTCAGATTTCACATTTTTTTTACGGAAAGAGCAAACCATGCAATAATCTGAGAACGGTGCCCAGAAAACAAATAAAATGATCTGTGATGTAGGAGTCAACAGAAATAACATTATAAATATTCCCTTACTTTTGTTGATCTTCATCAGAATGCACTCCCAGGAATCCTAGTTCCACAATAAATGTTTGATTTGTTCGATAATATCCATTATTTATGTCCAAATAGCTACTTCTGTTAAACGCACGTGCAGGTCTAGCATAACATCGGACAAAAACTTTTAAAAAGTTACATTGCAGGTCTTAGAAACATTTCAAACTAAGTATAGAATCAATCTTTAGGATGTTTTTATCATAAATCTTCAATAACGTTCCAACCGGAGAATTCCTTTGTATGTAGAGAAGCAATGGAAAGCAGGTCGCTATCATGTGAATTGCGTGTGACCAGACATCTGACTCATTCAGCTCCACATCACAGTAGAAGCCTCATTCAAGTTTCTAAAGACGGTTGACATCTAGTGGAAGCCATAGGAATTGCAACTTTATCCATATCCCACTGTGTATTCAATAGGTGCTGGGTTGAATATCGACCAACCTTAGATTTCCCACTTCCTGTTTGGATTTCTTCTCAGGTTTTTGTCTGCCATATGAGTTCTGTTATACTCACAGACCTCGTTCAAACAGTTTTAGAAACTTCAGAGTGTTTTATATCCAATACTAATAATAACATGCATATATTAGCAACTATGACTGAGGAGCAGGCCGTTTACTCGGGGCACCTTTCATCCAAGCTACTCAATACTGCCCCTGCAGCGATAAGAAGTTAAAGGACTGCTGTATATCACGAGTTATATATAAATAATAATATATGCCATTTAGCAGACGCTTTTATCCAAAGCGACTTACAGTCATGTGTGCATACATTCTACGTGTGGGTGGTCCCGGGGATCAAACCCACTACCCTGGCGTTACAAGCGCCATGCTCTACCAACTGAGCTACAGAAGGACCATAATTATTTATCCTTTTCCTATTGCCATTTTGTTTTTCTCCACATTTATTTTATATCCTGAGACTAGAGTATTCTGAAAATATTTTTAGCAAAATTGTGTTTTCAATATTGGTCAGGTGTATCAGGAGATCATCTGCAAATAAGTTTAGTTGCTATTCATGTTTACCAATACTGATACCTGTTACGTTTGGGTCCGATCTGATTATTTCTGCAAGGTTCAATTGCCAGTGCAAACAGGAGGGGGGAGAGGGGACATCCGTGTCTTGTGCCTCTTCCAAAAGCAATTTCATCAGAGAATGTATTATGTGTGTATATTTTTGGTTTAGGACATTCATACAATATGTTTATAAAATGTATTATTTCTGCTGGAAAGTACAAAGTTTCCAAAGATTTGAATAGAAAATTAACAGCCATTATTAATAAATCTATAGATATATCTGGTCATTTATGAACATTTGAACATCCTGGCCATGTTCTGTTATAATCTCCACCCGGCACAGCCAGAAGAGGACTGGCCACCCCACATATGCTCTCTCTAATTCTCTCTTTCTTTCTCTCTCTCGGAGGACCTGAGCCCTAGGACCGTGCCCCAGGACTACCTGACATGATGACTCCTTGCGGTCCCCAGTCCACCTGGCCGTGCTGCTGCTCCAGTTTCAACTGTTCTGCCTTATTATTATACGATCATGCTGGTCATTTATGAACATTTGAACATCTTGGCCATGTTCTGTTATAATCTCCACCCGGCACAGCCAGAAGAGGACTGGCCACCCCACATAGCCTGGTTTCTCTCTAGGTTTCTTCCTAGGTTTTGGCCTTTCTAGGGAGTTTTTCCTAGCCACCGTGCTTCTACACCTGCATTGTTTGCTGTTTGGGGTTTTAGGCTGGGTTTCTGTACAGCACTTTGAGATATCAGCTGATGTACGAAGGGCTATATAAATAAATAAATAAAATATAAATTATAAATTATAAATAAATTTGATTTGATATTTTTGCATATTATTTTAAACTGAAACATGTTCTTGTATGTTTGTGTCTATTTTTACTAAACCTTATTTTATTGACCTCGTCTGGTGAGACGTTTACCTTGTTTATATGTTTTATTTTTAATTTTATGGTCATAATTTATTACATTTATGGGTCTATAATCAGCAGGGGACTCCAGATTCTCCTGGTTTTAATATGACTGAAATAGCTGTTTGATACATGGAACTAGGAAGTACTACATTGAGTGACATGTGTGTTGTCATAATGTTGAATAGTATTCTATGTGGAAGCTATCCATTCCTGGTTCTCCATGCGAATGTTTTAACAGCATCGAATATGTTTTCTTGGGTGAACTGTTTTTAGTGATTATTTTTTTGTCTGCTGATAATTGAGTTGTTGAGTCTAAGAAAGCTGTTCTCTGTCCTCTATATCTACATTTGTAATGGGAAAGGTTTTTATACGACATATAGTTGATTAAAACACACTATTTTGCAAAGAAGGTCTACAGTAGCCTAAACAGCATTCTGTAGGGTAGCAACATGGTGTAGCCGGAGGACAGCTAGCCTCTGTCCTCCTCTGGGTACATTGACATTAATACAAAACCTAGGAGGCTCATGGTTCTCACCCCCTTCCATAGACGTACACAGTAATTATGACAACTTCCGGAGGATGTCCTCCAACCTATCAGAGCTCTTGCAGCATGAGCTGACATGTTGTCCACCCAATCAAAGGATCAGAGAATGAATCTAGTACTCAAAGCATAAGCTTTCATAAGCTACAGCTAACTAGCACTGCAGTGTATATCATGTGGAGAGTAGTTGACTCAGAGAGAGAGAGAAAGACAATAGTTGGAACAGTTTTAAACAAATTAATTTCTTCCAATATTTAGCTCTCTAAATAATCCTGATCTTTCCAGGAACAGGAACAGAAAGTACAAAGGCTCTTTATTTAAAAACATTTTTATTCATTAGATTGTTTATAATGTCGTATATATTTTTTTCTCCCAATAGATTATTAAATATTAGATCAAAAATAAATGGTTCCGGATGTGGCTTGCCGTTCAAACCAGGCGATAAGCCAGAAAAGTAGAAATAACATGAGTAAAAGTCACGTGTCTGTGGTACATATAACAAACACTTGAGACAGCATCATCATTCAAAACATGAAACACCACGATGGGTCTGGGGGGGTATATCCTGCCATGACGCTCTATTCCCTACTACAGTAATCTACTTCTGACCAGAGCATTATGTGGTAGAGCATAATAAAAGGGGAGGTATATCCTGTCATGACGCCCTATTCCCTACTACAGTACTACTACTTATGTGGTAGAGCATGACCAGAGCATTATGTGGTAGAGCATACTGGTAATAAAAGGGGAGGTATATCCTGTCATGACGCCCTATTCCCTACTACAGTACTCTACTTCTGACCAGAGCATTATGTGGTAGAGCATACTGGTAATAAAAGGGGAGGTATATCCTGTCATGACGCCCTATTCCCTACTACAGTACTCTACTTCTGACCAGAGCATTATGTGGTAGAGCATACTGGTAATAAAAGGGGAGGTATATCCTGCCATGACGCCCTATTCCCTACTACTGGTAATAAAAGGGGACTTACGGTGTCATTTGGGACAAAGTCTGGAAGTATGACAGCCACTTCCTGTTCATGGTTGGACCCCTCTACCCAATGTATTACAGGGCCCAGATGGCTCTAGTCACTAGCAGTACACTACCTCCCATATCTGTGTCAGAAATGACACCCTGTCCCCTACATAATGAAGACGGGGTAGTGCACTATGTATGGAATAGGGTGACATTTTTGGACGATACCCATGTTATGAAAAGAGAAAGGTTTGATAGAATATATTCAGAATCAGGTCAAGACGCTGTCAGAGAATCTTCTTATTCAATGAACCTTTATGATGTACTAAAATATTATTATACAGAATATATATTTCTTCACAGGAATACACAAAAAGTACAATTAGATATCAAATTATATATTGGGTTTACAAAATTACATTATAGCTTTGCAAATGTAATCCCTTTAGGTGAATTCTGACTCATGGCCATTCATGGTCTGTGTTTCAAATGATACCCTATTCTCTATATAGTGCACTACTTTCAACCATAGCCCTATGGATCCTGGTCAGAAGTAGTGCACTATAAAGGGAATAGGGTGCCATTTGGGATGCAGAACCCAAGGCCATCCATAGTCTCTGTATGGGGAAAGTTCTGCGTTTGCAGTTATCAGTCTTTATGGATGGGTCCTGGAGTTTATCCAGACCAGAAGAAGGGGGGAGCTCCTGGCTCTAGTTGGAGCCTATAATTAAGGCCAGGAGTTATTCCACACCACATGGCCCATCTAACCTGGAAAAACTCCTGACCAGCGCTCCCAATTATATGGAATGTTTTGATTGAAAAACTGGCCACCAATTCTGTGGAATTGTTCTACAGAAAAACTCTCTGGAATGAACCCCCTGAATTCATGAGAGCTGCATGGAAAAACTCTGGGCCCTATTTATGCAATCCCACATCATCCCGCTTTATGAGTGACCACCCAGGATATCATCGAGGTCACTTTATGAGTGACTGCCCAGGATCTCATCGAGGTCACTTTATGAGTGACTGCCCAGGATCTCATCGAGGTCACTTTATGAGTGACCACCCAGGATATCATCGAGGTCACTTTATGAGTGACTGCCCAGGATCTCATCGAGGTCACTTTATGAGTGACTGCCCAGGATCTCATCGAGGTTGATGTCTTTCATCCAGTCGTCGTTGCCGGATCCAGACTTCAGCAGCGAGTCGATGAAGTCTGAGTCAGTGTTGATCCCTGGGACGGTGTTGTCTCCCTCCTGGAGGAATTCAAAGGTCAGTCGGTTAACAGCCCGGCTGTTCTGGGTCTGGTAGCTTCCCCCAGGGTTGTGGTTATGTGGTGGGAAGACCCCGATGGAGCTGCCCCCAGGGTTGTGGTTATGTGGTGGGAAGACCCCGATGGAGCTGCCCCCAGGGGGAACCCTCTGCTCCGGAGAGGCCTGGTTGAGGCTTGGTAGCCCTGGCAGAGGAGGCATCATGGGTTGGTTGGGTCTGGGGTTGGTGGTGGTGGTGGAGCTGCGGAGGGCTGGGTTCAGAGGCAGCATGCCAATTTCTGGTGCCACCTGGTTGGGTGGGCCAGGGCCTATGTGCCGGGGGCCAGGAGGGTACTGGTGGCTGGACATGTCGAGCTGAGACTGGGAATGGGCACCCTGTGGTTGGAGCGAGTTCGGGGGCTGCCTTACCCCGAGAGACCCAGGGACCATGATGGGAGCTTTAGCTCCAGGAGGCCAGCCCATCACACCCCCCAGCCCGAGACCCTGCCCCTGACTGGGCATCCCTCCACCCTGTTGGCCTACTGATGTCCTTGAGGGATGTTGTACACTGGTAAGACCACCCACCTCAAACCCATTACCCTGGCCGTTGGGAGGACCAGGGAACCTGGACTTGTTTTGGTTGAGTCCTCCTCCGACTCCGAGTCCCATCTTGGTCTGGTTGTTGTGCTGTTGGATCTGGTGAGTGTGGGGGCCTCTTCCAAACCTCCAGTCCGTGGGAGGAGGGGTCATCTTGGATCCCGGGCCGCTGGGCATGTGGCAGGACATGGATAGAAGGTCACTCTGGTCAGACCCGTTGGTCGACAACGACTGGGAAGAACTCATACCTGAATACACAAAGATTGTTAGGATCCTGTTCTGATTGGCTCATACAGACACAAACAATGATGGAAAACCATTAAGAGCCAATACTGTTTTTTTCCTTCTTACATGGAAGCAATGAATGATTGAAATGAATGATGTACCTGTGAAAAGGCCTGTAGGTTGGACCATTCCTCGGGGCTGTTTATAGTCTGGTGGTGGTCTGGTTAGATGACGGTTAAACAGATCCTGGCTACTATTGATTTTGTCCTGAAACACAACAGAAAGAGACAATGAAACAACAATGACATTTTGTTTACATGTTCAAATCCAACATGAGATTGTCAGGGGTGGGATTGAAGGGGAATGCGTGGGAACTGTCTGAGTTCCCAAAGTGAAACATTTTGTAAGACAGAGTCACATGTTAACCTAGAGCTCAGAGTCACATGCTAACCTAGAGCTCAGAGTCAGATGTTAACATGATAACCTTGTCAGGATTTGGCCAGGGTTGTTCCGGTTTTTGGTCACTAGATGCCCCCATTGTGCCTTTTGACCTTTTGTTTTCCCTTGATCCCCATTATTATTTGCACCTGTGCCTCGTTTCCCCTGATTGTATTTAAACCCTTTGTTTTCCTCAGTTCTTTGCTCTGTGTTTGTATGTTAGCACCCAGCCCTAGTACTCTGTGAACTCTTGTTGTTCCCGGTGGACTCTCTTGTGAAACTGTTTTTTGTTCTTGTTTGTTTGTTTTTGAGTATCTTTTGAGGCTTTTTGTGCATAACCTTCCACCTTGTGGATTTACCTTTTTGTCTTGGAGGATTACCTTTGTTCTTGTGGAATTCCTTTTGAGGTTGTGGAGTTACATGTTTTCCTGAAGAACTTCACTTTTTACTTCATTAAATACACCGTCTCAAATACTGCTGTGTCTGCTTCATCTTCTGGGTTCTGCCGACTATTCGTGGCTCAGTTGGTTAAGTGACTGTTTCTCACTCTGGAGACCCGGGTTCGTAACCGGGTCCTGACAGAAACACAGAGCCAAAAATGAACCCAGAGGCAGCCAGTTCCCAGGACCTTGTTGCCATGCTGTCCCACCACCAGGAGACTGTCCAACGCCACGAAGCCGCCCTGGTTCAGCAAGAGGCCTTAATGGCTAGACATTCTCATCTTCTGTCGGAGATGCTGACTTCCATAAAGCAGATATCTGATCGACTTACCCCGGCAACAGTTCCCGTCCCAGTACCTCAGATTCACGTACCCATGGCAGTTAACCCTCTGGCTGAACCTCGTCTTCCACCTCCCCAACGGTTCTCAGGTGATCCAAGTGCTTGTAAAGGGTTTCTCACCCAATGTTCTCTCTCCTTCGAGCTGCAACCCTCGTCGTTCCCCACCGACCGGTCTAAGATCGAATATATCATCAACCTGCTGTCGGAAAAAGCCCTGGCCTGGGCTACTGCTGTGTGGGATGCCCATAGTTCCTGCTGTGCCAGCTACTCTGCCTTTGCTGAAGAATTCAAACGAGTGTTTCAAGGCCCAAGCAGTGGTCCTGACTCAGCCAAACAGCTCCTGACTCTACCAAGGTCGGCGTAGCGTGACGGACTATGCCATCCAGTTCCGCACGGTGGCAGCAGCGAGTGGCTGGAACAACGAGGCGCTCACGGTGTGCTTTCTGGAAGGCCTTTCCGACACTATCCAAGATGAACTGGCCACTCGGGAACCACCGGACAATCTCGAGTCCCTGATCAAGTTGGCCTCACATTTACATTTTACATTTAAGTCATTTAGCAGACGCTCTTATCCAGAGCGCCTCACGCATTGACCAGCGTCTGAGAGAGAGAGAACTCAACCGTAGACCTCTAGCCCCTATCAGTCCCAGCTCCGAGTCCCCACCTTTATCCTCGCTGGCTCCACCGGAACCCATGCAGATTGGACGCATCTTCCAGGCTGAGAGAGACAGCCGGATGAGGGAGCGACGCTGTCTATATTGCGGAAAACCGGGCCATTTCCGTTCCACGTGTCCCGGGCTCCAGGGAAACGCTCTGTCCCGTACATAACCTCCTCCCATCCGTCCAACTCCCGTCTGCTCATTCCAGTCACCCTTTCCTGGGACAACCACAAGCTTCACCTTCAAGCCTTGATAGACTCTGGAGCCGCAGGTAACTTCATGGATGGTGTCTGGGCGAAGGAGAATGGCATTCCCTCTGAACCTCTAAGTGACCCCATGAGGGTTACTACATTGGATGGAAGCCCTTTGGGATCTGGACTTGTCACTCATGTCACTACCTCCTTGCGACTTTCAGTTTCACAACACCAGGAATTGATGAACTTTCATTTGATCTCCTGTTCCGAGTTCCCTCTCGTCCTTGGATACCCCTGGCTTCACAGCCATAACCCTCACATCGACTGGTCTTTGGGCACTATCAAGCAGTGGGGTCCTACGTGCCAAGCTACTTGTATTTTCCCGAATTCTCCAGAGTCTTTAGAATCCGTCGACCTGACCCGAGTTCCCGAGTGTTACCATGACCTCAAACTGGTATTTAGCAAACAGAGGGCCACCATGCTACCACCCCATAGACCTTATGATTGCCCCATCGAACTGTTTCCGGGCACTTGCCCCCCCCCAGGGGTCGGATCTTTTCCCTATCTCCACCCGAACGAGCTGCTATGGATACCTACATCAAGGACGCTCTGGAAGCAGGCCTCATGCGTCCATCCACCTCCCCCGGCGGGAGCAGGGTTTTCTTTGTGGCCAAGAAAGACGGTGGATTACGTTCTTGCATCGACTACCGGGGACTCAATGCCATAACCGTCTGTAACCGTTACCCGCTACCCCTTATGGCCACAGCCTTCGAGCTGCTCCAGGAAGCAGTTGTTTTCACTAAGCTTGACCTGCGGAACGCATACCATCTTGTGCGGATCAGACCTGGTGACGAGTGGAAGACCGCTTTCAACACGCCTACTGGTCACTATGAATACTTGGTGATGCCCTTCGGCCTGACCAACGCCCCAGCGGTGTTCCAAGCGCTCATAAACGATGTGCTTAAGGATATGCTTAACATATTTGTGTTCGTTTACTTGGATGACATCCTCATCTTTTCGAGCTCTCTTCAAGAACACACTAAGCATGTCAGACAAGTACTCAAACGCCTCCTAGACAGCCATCTGTACGTTAAGCCGGAAAAATGTGAATTCCATTCATCCTGAGTACAATTCCTGGGTTTGTAGTGGAACCCGGTCGAGTCCAAATGGACCCCAGGAAGGTAGGGGCGGTAGCGGATTGGCCCACCCCCAAATCTGTTAAGGAAGTTCAGCGTTTCCTGGGCTTCACTAACTTTTACCGCAAGTTCAACAAGAACTTCAGCTTGGTGGCAGTCCCTCTCTCAGCTTTAACCAAGGGTGGCAATGCAAGGTTTTTGTGGGGAAGAGAAGCTGAGACGGCCTTCCAAGGACTCAAGCAGCACGTCCTCTCTGCTCCCATCCTGATACTACCGACTACGGATGAACCGTTTGTGGTGGAGGTAGACACCTCAGAGGTTGGTGTTGGAGCTGTCCTGTCTCAGAGGGGGGTGAAGACAAGAAGCTTCATCCGTGCGCTTTCTTCTCACACCGGCTTAACCCGGCTGAGAGGAACTACGATGTGGGGGATCGTGAACTCCTAGCGGTTAAGATGGCATTGAAGGAATGGAGACACTGGCTCGAGGGGGGCTTCTCACCCGTTTCAAGTGCTTACGGACCACAAAAATCTGGAGTATATCCAGCAGGCGAAGCGGTTGAACTCTTGACAAGCTAGATGGTCTTTTTTCTTCAATCGATTCCAGTTTATCCTCACCTATCGGCCCGGGTCGAAGAATCTCAAACCGGATGCCCTGTCCCGAGTCTACGTTCCTGCCATTCGAGATGACACGGACATGCCTGTCCTTCCTGCTGCTAAGATCGTGGCTCCGATCTCGTGGCAAGTTGAGGATACCGTGAGACGAGCTCAAGCTATTGAACCGGACCCGAAAGGAGGTCCTGCCAATCGGTTGTTTGTCCCCAAGGCAGTGAGGACTCAGGTCCTTCTGTGGGGGCACTCCTCTCGCCTCACCTGTCACCCGGGCGTAGGTCGCACCTTGGAGTTCATCCAGCGTAAGTGCTGGTGGCCTACCATAAGAGAAGACGTTGCCACTTTCGTCAATGCCTGTCCCGTGTGCTGCCAGGGAAAATCTTCTCACCTCCGCCCGCAAGGACTCCTTCACCCTTTACCTGTTCCCCACAGACCCTTGTCCCATATCTCGTTGGACTTTATTACTGGCTTTCCTCCATCCCATGGCAATACTACTATCCTAGTCATTATCGACAGGTTTTCAAAGGCGGCCAGGTTCGTCCCTCTGACTAAGTTACCTTCTGCCAAGGAAACGGCTGAGTTGGTAATTAATCATGTGTTCCGAGTCTTCGGCATTCCTCAAGATATGGTTTCTGACAGAGGTCCCCAGTTCGCCTCTAGGTTTTGGAAGGCCTTCTGCCAACTCATGGGGGCTTCTGCCAGTCTATCTTCAGCGTACCATCCGGAGTCCAACGGCCAAACTGAGAGGATGAATCAAGAGCTGGAAACCACCCTCTGATGTATGACTCGTAACAACCCGTCCACATGGTCGTCCTTCATTGTTTGGGCCGAATACGCGCACAACACCTTGCGCTCCTCCTCCACTGGTATGTCCCCGCACGAGTGTCAGTTTGGCTATGCCCCTCCATTGTTCCCGGACCAGGAGGCAGAAGTCAGAGTGCCTTCAGCCTTGAAGTTCGTCAGACGCTGTCGGCTTATGTGGAGGAAGACCCATCTTAATCTTATGCGTTCCTCACAGAGGTACCAACAACAAGCCAACAGACGTCGCCGTCCCGGGCCTACCCTGCGCCCCGGCGAGAGAGTCTGGCTCTCCACAAGAGACTTACCACTACGGGTGGAGTCTCGCAAGCTGTCCCAAAAATACATCGGTCCCTTTAAGGTTGCCAGGAGAGTTAACCCAGTTTCTTATCGCCTACACTTACCCAGATCCCTTAAGATTAATCCCACGTTTCACATTTCCTTATTAAAACCTGTTGTTTTTTCTCCCCTTGTCCCGGCAGACAGACCTCCCCCTCCGCCTCGTGTCATTGGAGGCCAGCCGGCTTATACCGTCCATCGGATACTGGATTCCCGCCGGGTGCAGCGGTCCTGGCAGTATCTGGTGGACTGGGAAGGCTACGGTCCCGAGGAGCGCTCCTGGGTTCCTGCCAAAGACATACTGGACCCTGACCTCATTCGTCAGTTCAGGGCCCTCCACCCTGAGAGAGCTGGTAGGAACGTCAGGAGCCGTTCCTAGGGGGGGATTCTGTCAGGATTTGGCCAGGGTTGTTCCGGTTTTTGGTCACTAGATGCCCCCATTGTGCCTTTTGACCTTTTGTTTTCCCTTGATCCCCATTATTATTTGCACCTGTGCCTCCTTTCCCCTGATTGTATTTAAATCCTTCGTTTTCCTCAGTTCTTTGCTCTGTGTTTGTATGTTAGCACCCAGCCCTAGTACTCTGTGAACTCTTGTTGTTCCCGGTGGACTCTCTTGTGAAACTGTTTTTTGTTCTTGTTTGTTTGTTTTTGAGTATCTTTTGAGGCTTTTTGTGCATAACCTTCCACCTTGTGGATTTACATTTTTGTCTTGGAGGATTACCTTTGTTCTTGTGGAATTCCTTTTGAGGTTGTGGAGTTACATGTTTTCCTGAAGAACTTCACTTTTTACTTCATTAAATACACCGTCTCAAGTACTGCTGTGTCTGCCTCATTTTCTGGGTTCTGCTGACTATTCGTGGCTCAGTTGGTTAAGTGACTGTTTCTCACTCCGGAGACCCGGGTTCGTAACCGGGTCCTGACAAACCTAGAGCTCAGAGTCAGATGTTAACATGATAACCTAGAGCTCAGAGTCAGATGTTAACCTAGAGCTCAGAGTCAGATGTTAACATGATAACCTAGAGCTCAGAGTCAGATGTTAACCTAGAGCTCAGAGTCAGATGTTAACCTGGAGCTCAGAGTCATTGATGTTAACATGATAACCTAGAGCTCAGAGTCATTGATGTTAACATGATAACCTAGAGTTCAGAGTCAGATGTTAACATGATAACCTAGAGCTCAGAGTCAGATGTTAACATGATAACCTAGAGCTCAGAGTCAGATGTTAACCTAGAGCTCAGAGTCAGCTGTTACTCCTACCCCCTACTTTTTCGAACATTCTGTTAAAAATCGCGCAACATTTCAGAGCCCTGCTGCTCATGCCAGGAATATAGTATATGCATGTGATTAGTATGTGTGGATAGAAAACACTCAGACATTTATAAAACTGGTTAAATCACGGCTGTGACTATAACAGAACGTGTGTTTCATCGAAAAGCGCAGGAAAATCTGATTACTGAAAATGGAAATATATATCCATCCGCCACTTCAACCCATTGATAAAGGCGAACCACAATAAATGGGGCTGAGGTTGCAATACCTACAGCTTCCACACGATGTCAACAGTCTTGTCAATTGCCTAGGCATTGTTTCTTGGTCAAACGAAGAAGAGACAAGCCATTTGTTCAAGTCTCCGACCGGATATTTTGGTTGAGATTTACCCGGACATTATTTCCAGACGGACAGCTAAAGAATATACATCGTCTCGGGATCAATTTGGTCGCTTATTAATGTGTACTAATACCTAAAGTTGCATTACAAAAGTATTTCGAAGTGTATTGTGAAAGTTTATCGTCGACTTTTTTAATTAAAAAAAATGACGTTACGTTATAAGACGCTATTTTTTTCCGTTTATCACACAGTCTTCATAGATCGATATCTAGGCTATATATGGACCGATTTAATCGAAGGAAAGACCCAATAGTGATTATGGGACATCTAGGAGTGCCAACAAAGAAGATGGTCAAAGGTAATGAATGTTTTATATTTTATTTGTGAGGTTTGTGTAGCGCCGACTATGCTAATTATTTTGTTTACGTCCCCTGCGGGTCTTTTGGGGTGTTACATGCTATCAGATAATAGCTTCTCATGCTTTCGCCGAAAAGCATTTAAAAAATCTGACTTGTTGCCTGGATTCACAACGAGTGTAGCTTTAATTCAATACCCTGCATGTGTATTTTAATGAACATTTTAGTTTTAACTAGTACTATTAGCATTTAGCGTAGCGCATTTGCATTTCCAGATGTCTAGATGGGACGCCTGCGTGTCAGGTAGGAGCAAGAGGTTAACATGATAACCTGGAGCTCAGAGTCAGATGTTAACATGATAACCTAGAGCTCAGAGTCATTGATGTTAACATGATAACCTAGAGCTCAGAGTCAGATGTTAACATGTTAACCTAGAGCTCAGAGTTGATTGTTAACCTAGAGCTCAGAGTTGATTGTTAACCTAGAGCTCAGAGTCATTGATGTTAACATGATAACCTAGAGCTCAGAGTCATTGATGTTAACATGTTAACCTAGAGTTCAGAGTCTGATGTTAACATGATAACCTAGAGCTCAGAGTTGATTGTTAACCTAGAGCTCAGAGTCAGATGTTAACCTAGAGCTCAGAGTTGATTGTTAACCTAGAGCTCAGAGTCAGATGTTAACCTAGAGCTCAGAGTCAGATGTTAACATGATAACCTAGAGCTCAGAGTCAGATGTTAACCTAGAGCTCAGAGTTGATTGTTAACCTAGAGCTCAGAGTCAGATGTTAACCTAGAGCTCAGAGTTGATTGTTAACCTAGAGCTCAGAGTCAGATGTTAACCTAGAGTTCAGAGTCAGATGTTAACATGATAACCTAGAGCTCAGAGTCAGATGTTAACATGATAACCTAGAGCTCAGAGTTGATTGTTAACCTAGAGCTCAGAGTTGATTGTTAACCTAGAGCTCAGAGTCAGATGTTAACCTAGAGCTCAGAGTCAGATGTTAACATGATAACCTAGAGCTCAGAGTCAGATGTTAACATGATAACCTAGAGCTCAGAGTTGATTGTTAACCTAGAGCTCAGAGTTGATTGTTAACCTAGAGCTCAGAGTCAGATGTTAACATGATAACCTAGAGCTCAGAGTCAGATGTTAACATGATAACCTAGAGCTCAGAGTTGATTGTTAACCTAGAGCTCAGAGTTGATTGTTAACCTAGAGCTCAGAGTCAGATGTTAACCTAGAGCTCAGAGTCAGATGTTAACCTAGAGCTCAGAGTCAGATGTTAACATGATAACCTAGAGCTCAGAGTCAGATTTTAACCTAGAGCTCAGAGTCAGATGTTAATATGATAACCTAGAGCTCAGAGTCAGATTTTAACCTAGAGCTCAGAGTCAGATGTTAACATGATAACCTAGAGCTCAGAGTCAGATGTTAACCTAGAGCTCAGAGTCAGATGTTAACATGATAACCTAGAGCTCAGAGTCAGATTTTAACCTAGAGCTCAGAGTCAGATGTTAATATGATAACCTAGAGCTCAGAGTCAGATTTTAACCTAGAGCTCAGAGTCAGATGTTAACATGATTACCTAGAGCTCAGAGTCAGATTTTAACCTAGAGCTCAGAGTCAGATGTTAACATGATAACCTAGAGCTCAGAGTCATTGATGTTAACATGATAACCTAGAGCTCAGAGTCAGATGTTAACATGATAACCTAGAGCTCAGAGTCATTGATGATAACCTAGAGCTCAGAGTCAGATGTTAACATGATAACCTAGAGCTCAGAGTCAGATGTTAACCTAGAGCTCAGAGTCAGATGTTAACATGATAACCTAGAGCTCAGAGTCAGATGTTAACCTAGAGCTCAGAGTCATTGATGATAACCTAGAGCTCAGAGTCAGATGTTAACATGATAACCTAGAGATCACAGAGTCATTGATGATAACCTAGAGCTCACAGAGTCATTGATGATGTGCTGCTGCTGGGCTAGCTGTCTCTGCATGACCTGGGTCTTCCCTGGTCCTGGGGGTTTCTGCTGGGTGTTGGAGCCAGGGGCAGGGGGACGTTGGTTGGCCTGGGCCTGGGTCTGGGCTGACATCCCCACTAGGCTGCCGTTGGTGGGCAGACGAGGCCCAGGAGGCATCTGGTTAGAGAGGAAAGCAGAGGGAAATAAGGTGATCTTTATTTCAACGTAAGTGCCTTGCTCAAGGGCACAACAGCAGGAGATAGCAGTACATGGGATCTCTATTCAATGCATTGGTTCAGTAGCCCGTTGGAGTTATTATCCAGTCAAAACAATACAATATCACAAATCTGCCACTAGAGGGCAAACATCCATAACAAACCACAAGGTTCTGGTGTGAAAATGACACCACCTCTCTGTATGGAGGCTACGGCCACTCCCCCTGAAGCAGCAACACAACAGACTTGGAGAGAGGTTCCTTTGGGAGGGGGCGAGACAGGGGAGAAAGGCTTCTTTCAAGGGGGAGCGGTTCTTTTTCAGGGAGAGAGAGGATTCTTTTAGGGGCGGCGGGGGGGGGGGGACTAGTCTTCCTCAAGGCAAAGCCGTTCCCTTGACAAATGGTTTTGACGAGGATGGAAAGAATCACTGAGACGGCGGGAACTGAACTGTGTGCCGACGAGGGAGGTTCAGTATCTCCCTGCTGCAGCATGACTACTGCTGCTTACCTCCCGCGAACAACCTCCTTCTACCCAAAACACCGGGATCAGTTCCTCCCTGTCCATGTAATCTTAGTAATTATTATCTAAAAGCCTAAACTCATCCAAGATCGGCACCACAACTACCAGTCTACCTCCCAATCCACTGATCCCCGAACAGTTCTTATCCCCTGATCGGCACCACAACTACCAGTCTACCTCCCAATCCACTGATCCCCGAACAGTTCTTATCCCCTGATCGGCACCACAACATTGTCTGCTTCCCAATCCACTGATCCCCGAACAGTTCTTATCCCCTGATCGGCACCACAACATTGTCTGCTTCCCAATCCACTGATCCCCGAACAGTTCTTATCCCCTGATCGGCACCACAACTACCAGTCTACCTCCCTATAACAAAGCATTGTCTGCTTCCCAATCCACTGATCCCCGAACAGTTCTTATCCCCTGATCGGCACCACAACTACCAGTCTACCTCCCTATAACAAAGCATTGTCTGCTTCCCAATCCACTGATCCCCGAACAGTTCTTATCCCCTGATCGGCACCACAACTACCAGTCTACCTCCCATTGTCTGCTTCCCAATCCACTGATCCCCGAACAGTTCTTATCCCCTGATCGGCACCACAACTACCAGTCTACCTCCCTATAACAAAGCATTGTCTGCTTCCCAATCCACTGATCCCCGAACAGTTCTTATCCCCTGATCGGCACCACAACTACCAGTCTACCTCCCTATAACAAAGCATTGTCTGCTTCCCAATCCACTGATCCCGAACAGTTCTTATCCCCTGATCGGCACCACAACTACCAGTCTACCTCCCTATAACAAAGCATTGTCTGCTTCCCAATCCACTGATCCCCGAACAGTTCTTATCCCCTGATCGGCACCACAACTACCAGTCTACCTCCCTATAACAAAGCATTGTCTGCTTCCCAATCCACTGATCCCCGAACAGTTCTTATCCCCTGATCGGCACCACAACTACCAGTCTACCTCCCTATAACAAAGCATTGTCTGCTTCCCAATCCACTGATCCCCGAACAGTTCTTATCCCCTGATCGGCACCACAACTACCAGTCTACCTCCCTATAACAAAGCATTGTCTGCTTCCCAATCCACTGATCCCCGAACAGTTCTTATCCCCTGATCGGCACCACAACTACCAGTCTACCTCCCTATAACAAAGCATTGTCTGCTTCCCAATCCACTGATCCCCGAACAGTTCTTATCCCCTGATCGGCACCACAACTACCAGTCTACCTCCCTATAACAAAGCATTGTCTGCTTCCCAATCCACTGATCCCCGAACAGTTCTTATCCCCTGATCGGCACCACAACTACCAGTCTACCTCCCTATAACAAAGCATTGTCTGCTTCCCAATCCACTGATCCCCGAACAGTTCTTATCCCCTGATCGGCACCACAACTACCAGTCTACCTCCCTATAACAAAGCATTGTCTGCTTCCCAATCCACTGATCCCCGAACAGTTCTTATCCCCTGATCGGCACCACAACTACCAGTCTACCTCCCATTGTCTGCTTCCCAATCCACTGATCCCCGAACAGTTCTTATCCCCTGATCGGCACCACAACTACCAGTCTACCTTCCTATAACAAAGCATTGTCTGCTTCCCAATCCACTGATCCCCGAACAGTTCTTATCCCCTGATCGGCACCACAACTACCAGTCTACCTCCCTATAACAAAGCATTGTCTGCTTCCCAATCCACTGATCCCCGAACAGTTCTTATCCCCTGATCGGCACCACAACTACCAGTCTACCTCCCTATAACAAAGCATTGTCTGCTTCCCAATCCACTGATCCCCGAACAGTTCTTATCCCCTGATCGGCACCACAACTACCAGTCTACCTCCCTATAACAAAGCATTGTCTGCTTCCCAATCCACTGATCCCCGAACAGTTCTTATCCCCTGATCGGCACCACAACTACCAGTCTACCTCCCTATAACAAAGCATTGTCTGCTTCCCAATCCACTGATCCCCGAACAGTTCTTATCCCCTGATCGGCACCACAACTACCAGTCTACCTCCCTATAACAAAGCATTGTCTGCTTCCCAATCCACTGATCCCCGAACAGTTCTTATCCCCTGATCGGCACCACAACTACCAGTCTACCTCCCTATAACAAAGCATTGTCTGCTTCCCAATCCACTGATCCCCGAACAGTTCTTATTCCAATATATACACACATATAATAATAATATATATTACCCCCGATAACAAATCCCCTGCATTGTCTGCTTCCCAATCCAGCTGATCTAGGATCAGTTTGGTTTCCCCTGATCTGGTATCCACAACTACCAGGTTCCTTATTCATTAAGATCAAAGCATTGTCTGGATCCTTCGATCCACTGATCCCTGGAATATAAAGTTCTTATTCCAATATATACATAATATAATAATAATATATATCAGCACTCCTAAACCCTGAATATAAAGTTCTTAAATGGATCCTTGATCAGCACTCCTAAACCCTGAATATCTAAATGGACCTCAGTTTGGTTTCCTAAACCCTGGAATATAGTAAATGGACTCAGAATCCCCACTTCCTAAACCATTAAATATAAAGTGAAATGGATCCTTCGATCAGCACTCCTAAACCCTGGAATATAAAGTGAAATGGATCCTCGATCAGTACTCCTAAACCCTGGAATATAAAGTGAAATGGACCTCGATCAGCACTCCTAAACCCTGGAATATAAAGTGAAATGGACCTCGATCAGCACTCCTAAACCCTGGAATATAAAGTGAAATGGACCTCGATCAGCACTCCTAAACCCTGGAATATAAAGTGAAATGGACCTCGATCAGCAATCCTAAACCCTGGAATATAAAGTGAAATGGACCTCGATCAGCACTCCTAAACCCTGGAATATAAAGTGAAATGGACCTCGATCAGCACTCCTAAACCCTGGAATATAAAGTGAAATGGACCTCGATCAGCACTCCTAAACCCTGGAATATAAAGTGAAATGGACCTCGATCAGTACTCCTAAACCCTGGAATATAAAGTGAAATGGACCTCGATCAGTACTCCTAAACCCTGGAATATAAAGTGAAATGGACCTCGATCAGCACTCCTAAACCCTGGAATATAAAGTGAAATGGATCCTCGATCAGTACTCCTAAACCCTGGAATATAAAGTGAAATGGATCCTCGATCAGCACTCCTAAACCCTGGAATATAAAGTGAAATGGACCTCGATCAGTACTCCTAAACCCTGGAATATAAAGTGAAATGGACCTCGATCAGTACTCCTAAACCCTGGAATATAAAGTGAAATGGATCCCCGATCAGCACTCCTAAACCCTGGAATATAAAGTGAAATGGACCTCGATCAGTACTCCTAAACCCTGGAATATAAAGTGAAATGGACCTCGATCAGTACTCCTAAACCCTGGAATATAAAGTGAAATGGACCTCGATCAGCACTCCTAAACCCTGGAATATAAAGTGAAATGGACCTCGATCAGCACTCCTAAACCCTGGAATATAAAGTGAAATGGACCTCGATCAGCACTCCTAAACCCTGGAATATAAAGTGAAATGGACCTCGATCAGTACTCCTAAACCCTGGAATATAAAGTGAAATGGACCTCGATCAACACTCCTAAATAAATAAAACTTCATCAGTTCCCTCATGTAGGTTGTGTTGTTGTTGTGTTGTTGTTGTGTGTTGTTGTTGTTGTGTGTTGTTGTTGTGGTGTGTTGTTGTTGTTGTGTGTTGTTGTGGTGGTGTGTTGTTGTGGTGTGTTGTTGTTGTGGTGGTGTGTTGTTGTGGTGTGTTGTTGTTGTTGTTGTTGTTGTTGTTGTTGTGGTGGTGTGTTGTTGTGGTGTGTTGTTGTGGTGGTGTGTTGTTGTGGTGTGTTGTTGTTGTGGTGGTGTGTTGTTGTGGTGTGTTGTTGTTGTTGTTGTGGTGTGTTGTTGTGGTGTGTTGTTGTGGTGGTGTGTTGTTGTGGTGTGTTGTTGTTGTTGTGGTGGTGTGTTGTTGTGGTGTGTTGTTGTTGTTGTGGTGTGTTGTTGTGGTGTGTTGTTGTTGTTGTGGTGGTGTGTTGTTGTTGTTGTGGTGTGTTGTTGTTGTGTGTTGTGTTGTTGTGGTGGTGTGTTGTTGTGGTGTGTTGTTGTGGTGTGTTGTTGTTGTGTGTTGTTGTGGTGTGTTGTTGTTGTTGTGGTGGTGTGTTGTTGTTGTTGTGGTGTGTTGTTGTTGTGTGTTGTGTTGTTGTTGTGGTGTGGTATGTTGTTGTTGTTGTGCCCATGTCTGCTACCTGGTGCACATTAGGCTGAGAGCCTTAGCAGACCTGTTAATAGTTATAAAGGAGCTGTTAATTTCTTCTTCTATTAGAGGTGGAGTGTAAACTACACACAGACTTCAATCTTTACTTGGTTCCTCCAAGTGCTTGGTTTCCTACTTTCTTCAGTACCGTGCAGCCTGCATCTTCTGGCAGTATTGAGTACCTTGTCTTCAGGCAGTATTGAGTACCTTGTCTTCAGCCCAGTATTGAGTACCTTGTCTTCAGCCCAGTATTGAGTACCTTGTCTTCAGGCAGTATTGAGTACCTTGTCTTCAGGCAGTATTGAGTACCTTGTCTTCAGGCAGTATTGAGTACATTGACTTCAGCCCAGTATTGAGTACCTTGTCTTCATGCAGTAGTGAGTACCTTGTCTTCATGCAGTAGTGAGTACCTTGTCTTCAGCCCAATATTGAGTACCTTGTCTTCAGGCAGTATTGAGTACCTCGTCTTCAGCCCAGTATTGAGTACCTTGTCTTCAGGCAGTATTGAGTACCTTGTCTTCAGTCAGTATTGAGTACCTTGTCTTCAGTCAGTATTGAGTACCTTGTCTTCAGCCCAGTATTGAGTACCTTGTCTTCAGCCCAGTATTGAGTACCTTGTCTTCAGTCAGTATTGAGTACCTTGTCTTCAGTCAGTATTGAGTACCTTGTCTTCAGCCCAGTATTGAGTACCTTGTCTTCAGCCCAGTATTGAGTACCTTGCCTTCAGGCAGTATTGAGTACCTTGTCTTCATGCAGTATTCAATAATATTTGTTTTTTAAATAGGTTTTTCACTGGTAATTTACTTATAGAATTAAAAATAATAGTACCAACAGTTTGTTTTTGATCAACCTGCTTAACTTTGATGTGAATTAGATTTAAATATTTACATAAACTGCCTTTCAGAAAGTATTCAGCCCACTGAAATCCTCAGCAATCTACACACAATACCCCATAATGACATCACAATACCCATAATGACATCACAATACCCCATAATGACATCACAATACCCCATAATGACAAAGCGAAAACAGGTTTTTATACATTTTGGAAAATGTATTACAAATAAAAACAGAAATACCTCATTTATATAAGTATTCAGACCCTTTGCTATGAGCCTCGACATTGAGCTCAGTTGCATCCTGTTTCCATTGATCATCCTTGGTAAATTCAATTGATTGGACATGATTTGGAAAGGCACAAACCTGTCTATATAAGGTCCCACAGTTGACAGTGCATCAGAGCAAAAACCAAGCCACGAGGTCGAAGGAATTGTCCGTAGAGTTCCGAGACAGGATTGTGTCGAGGCACAGATCTGGGGAAGGGTACCAAAACATTTATAAGCATTGAAGGTCCCCAAGAACACAGTGGCCTCCATCATTTTTAAATGGAAGAAGTTTGGAACCACCAAGACTCTTCCTAGAGCTGGCCGCCCAGCCAAACTGAGCAATCAGGAGAGAATGGTCTTTGTCAAAGTACTGCGTAAAGGGTCTGAATACTTATGAAAATGTCATATTTCCAAGTTTAAAAAAAAATAAAAAAATAGCAAAAATGTATAAAAACCTGTTTTTGCTTTGTCTTTATAGGTTATTGTGTGCAGATTGATGAGGGAGAAATAATGATTTAATACATTTTAGAATAAGGCTGTAACGTAACAAAATGACGAAAAATTCAAGGGGTCTGAATACTTCCCGAATGCACTGTATGTAAGTCAGAAGCCTAATGTTGTGCCCTTTTCCCCTAATCCCTACCCTTAAGGGCTCTGGTCAAAAGTCTCTATGTAGTGTATTAGGGCACCATTTAGGACACAGCCAGAATCACTAAACAGGTTCTGTTTGTGAATAAAGTACGTCGGGAAAAAGAGGCCTGATGGAGACAGAGGTGGTAGGGTAGCCTAGTGGTTAGAGTGTAGAGGCGGCAGGGTAGCCTAGTGGTTAGAGTGTAGAGGCGGCAGGGTAGCCTAGTGGTTAGAGTGTAGAGGTGGCAGGGTAGCCTAGTGGTTAGAGTGTAGATGAGGTAGGTAGCCTAGTGGTTAGAGTGTAGAGGCGGCAGGGTAGCCTAGTGGTTAGAGTGTAGAGGCGGCAGGGTAGCCTAGTGGTTAGAGTGTAGAGGCGGCAGGGTAGCCTAGTGGTTAGAGTGTAGAGGTGGCAGGGTAGCCTAGTGGTTAGAGTGTAGAGGTGGCAGGGTAGCCTAGTGGTTAGAGTGTAGAGGTGGCAGGGTAGCCTAGTGGTTAGAGTGTAGAGGTGGCAGGGTAGCCTAGTGGTTAGAGTGTAGAGGCGGCAGGATAGCCTAGTGGTTAGAGTGTAGAGGCGGCAGGGTAGCCTAGTGGTTAGAGTGTAGAGGCGGCAGGGTAGCCTAGTGGTTAGAGCGTTGGACTAGTAACCAGAAGGTTGCGAGTTCAAACCCCCGAGCTGACAAGGTACAAATCTGTCGTTCTGCCCCTGAACAGGCAGTTAACCCACTGTTCCCAGGCCGTCATTGAAAATAAGAATTTGTTCTTAACTGACTTGCCTGGTTAAATAAAGGTAAAAAAAATAAAAATACATTTGTCGGTAAACTTTCCAAATGTCAAAAATACACTAGAGAAGGTGGGATATGTTGTGTGGTCCTCCCACTGCGACTCGGGATGCAGTTCATTAGGCTACACGTGGAGTCACATGTTGATATGTTGTGTGGTCCTCCCACTGCGACTCGGGATGCAGTTCATTAGGCTACACGTGGAGTCACATGTTGATATGTTGTGTGGTCCTCCCACTGCGACTCCGGATGCAGTTCATTAGGCTACACGTGGAGTCACATGTTGATATGTTGTGTGGTCCTCCCACTGCGACTCGGGAAAGCAGTTCATTAGGCTACACGTGGAGTCACATGTTGATATGTTGTGTGGTCCTCCCACTGCGACTCGGGATGCAGTTCATCAGGCTACACGTGGAGTCACATGTTGATATGTTGTGTGGTCCTCCCACTGCGACTCGGGAAAGCAGTTCATTAGGCTACACGTGATAGAAATTATGATGAACGTGAAAGCGTGGTGAAAGGGGACTACAGAGAAAATAACCAGAAGACAAACATTCACTGTAGAGAAAAGAAGTGGAGGTCAATGTCTGGGACAGACTGCCTCTGAGATGGACAAACAAAAGCCCGAGAGGAATAGCGAAGAGAAAGTGTATGTACTCAGTTCTCAGATTTCTCAATGATGTTGTACAAAAGAACCGGTGGCAATAAAGTCACAGTCAGAGACAGAAAAAGAAGCAGAGAAGCTGTATCACGGATGTTGACATTTGGCCTAAATACAATGGCAACATAATCTAAATACTAATAAATACTACTACAACATCATCTAATAAATACTACTACATCATCTAAATACTAATGAATACTACTACAACATCATCTAAATACTAATAAATACTACTACAACATCATCTAAATACTAATAAATACTACTACAACATCATCTAAATACTACTACAACATCATTTAAATACTACTACAACATCATTTAAATACTACAACATCATCTAAATACTACTACAACATCATCTAAATACTACTACAACATCATTTAAATACTACTACAACATCATTTAAATACTACTACAACATCATTTAAATACTACAACATCATCTAAATACTACTACAACATCATCTAAATACTACTACAACATCATTTAAATACTACTACAACATCATCTAAATACTACTACATCATCTAAATACTACTACAACATCATCTAAATACTACTACAACATCATCTAAATACAACTACATCATCTATATACTACTACAACATCATCTAAATACTACTACATCATCTAAATACTACTACAACAGCATTTAAATACTACATCATCTAAATACTACTACATCATCATCTATATACATCTAAATACTACTACATCATCATCTAAATCTAAATACTACATCATCATCTATATACATCTAAATACTACTACATCATCATCTATATACATCTAAATACTATTACATCATCTATATACATCTAAATACTACTACATAATCATCTATATACATCTAAATACTATTACATCATCATCTATATACATCTACATACTACTACATCATCATCTATATACATCTAAATACTATTACATCATCATCTATATACATCTAAATACTACTACATCATCATCTATATACATCTAAATACTACTACATCATCATCTAAATACTACTACATCATCATCTATATACATCTAAATACTATTACATCATCATCTATATACATCTAAATACTACTACATCATCATCTATATACATCTAAATACTACTACATCATCATCTATATACATCTAAATACTATTACATCATCATCTATATACATCTAAATACTACTACATCATCATCTAAATACTACTACATCATCATCTAAATACTATTACATCATCATCTATATACATCTAAATACTACTACATCATCATCTATATACATCTAAATACTATTACATCATCATCTATATACATCTAAATACTACTACATCATCATCTATATACATCTAAATACTATAACAACATCATCTATATACATCTAAATACTATTACAACATCATCTATATACATCTAAATACTATTACATCATCATCTACATACATCTAAATACTATTACATCATCATCTAAATACTATTACATCATCATCTAAATACTATTACATCATCATCTATATACATCTAAATACTATTACATCATCATCTATATACATCTAAATACTATTACATCATCATCTATATACATCTAAATACTATTACATCATCATCTATATACATCTAAATACTACTACATCATCATCTATATACATCTAAATACTACTACATCATCATCTATATACATCTACATACTACTACATCATCATCTATATACATCTAAATACTACTACAACACCATCTAAATACTACAACATCATCATCTATATACATCTAAATACTACTACATCATCATCTATATACATCTAAATACTATTACATCATCATCTAAATACTATTACATCATCATCTATATACATCTAAATACTATTACATCATCATCTAAATACTATTACATCATCATCTATATACATCTAAATACTATTACATCATCATCTAAATACTATTACATCATCATCTAAATACTATTACATCATCATCTATATACATCTAAATACTATTACATCATCATCTATATACATCTAAATACTACTACATCATCATCTATATACATCTAAATACTATTACATCATCATCTATATACATCTAAATACTATTACATCATCATCTATATACATCTAAATACTATTACATCATCATCTATATACATCTAAATACTACTACATCATCATCTAAATACTATTACATCATCATCTAAATACTATTACATCATCATCTATATACATCTAAATACTATTACATCATCATCTATATACATCTAAATACTACTACATCATCATCTAAATACTACTACATCATCATCTATATACATCTAAATACTACAACATCATCATCTATATACATCTAAATACTATTACATCATCATCTATATACATCTAAATACTACTACATCATCATCTATATACATCTAAATACTACTACATCATCATCTATATACATCTAAATACTATTACATCATCATCTATATACATCTAAATACTACTACATCATCATCTAAATAAATACTATTACATCATCATCTAAATACTATTACATCATCATCTATATACATCTAAATACTACTACATCATCATCTATATACATCTAAATACTATTACATCATCATCTATATACATCTAAATACTACTACATCATCATCTATATACATCTAAATACTATAACAACATCATCATCTATATACATCTAAATACTACTATTACAACATCATCTATATACATCTAAATACTATTACATCATCATCTACATACATCTAAATACTATTACATCATCATCTAAATACTATTACATCATCATCTAAATACTATTACATCATCATCTATATACATCTAAATACTATTACATCATCATCTATATACATCTAAATACTATTACATCATCATCTATATACATCTAAATACTATTACATCATCATCTATATACATCTAAATACTATAACAACATCATCTATATACATCTAAATACTATTACAACATCATCTATATACATCTAAATACTATTACATCATCATCTACATACATCTAAATACTATTACATCATCATCTAAATACTATTACATCATCATCTAAATACTATTACATCATCATCTATATACATCTAAATACTATTACATCATCATCTATATACATCTAAATACTATTACATCATTATCTATATACATCTAAATACTATTACATCATCATCTATATACATCTAAATACTACTACATCATCATCTATATACATCTAAATACTACTACATCATCATCTATATACATCTAAATACTACTACATCATCATCTATATACATCTAAATACTACTACAACACCATCTAAATACTACAACATCATCATCTATATACATCTAAATACTACTACATCATCATCTATATACATCTAAATACTATTACATCATCATCATCTAAATACTATTACATCATCATCTATATACATCTAAATACTATTACATCATCATCTAAATACTATTACATCATCATCTATATACATCTAAATACTATTACATCATCATCTAAATACTATTACATCATCATCTATATACATCTAAATACTATTACATCATCATCTATATACATCTAAATACTATTACATCATCATCTATATACATCTAAATACTATTACATCATCATCTATATACATCTAAATACTATTACATCATCATCTATATACATCTAAATACTATTACATCATCATCTATATACATCTAAATACTACTACATCATCATCTAAATACTATTACATCATCATCTAAATACTATTACATCATCATCTATATACATCTAAATACTATTACATCATCATCTATATACATCTAAATACTATTACATCATCATCTATATACATCTAAATACTATTACATCATCATCTATATACATCTAAATACTATTACATCATCATCTAAATACTATTACATCATCATCTAAATACTATTACATCATCATCTATATACATCTAAATACTATTACATCATCATCTATATACATCTAAATACTATTACATCATCATCTAAATACTATTACATCATCATCTAAATACTATTACATCATCATCTAAATACTATTACATCATCATCTAAATACTATTACATCATCATCTAAATACTATTACATCATCATCTAAATACTATTACATCATCATCTAAATACTATTACATCATCATCTAAATACTATTACATCATCATCTAAATACTATTACATCATCATCTATATACATCTAAATACTACTACATCATCATCTATATACATCTAAATACTATTACATCATCATCTAAATACTATTACATCATCATCTATATACATCTAAATACTATTACATCATCATCTATATACATCTAAATACTATTACATCATCATCCGTATACATCTAAATACTATTACATCATCATCTAAATACTATTACATCATCATCTATATACATCTAAATACTATTACATCATCATCTAAATACTATTACATCATCATCTATATACATCTAAATACTATTACATCATCATCTATATACATCTAAATACTATTACATCATCATCTATATACATCTAAATACTATTACATCATCATCTATATACATCTAAATACTACTACATCATCATCTATATACATCTAAATACTACTACATCATCATCTATATACATCTAAATACTACTACATCATCATCTATATACATCTAAATACTACTACAACACCATCTAAATACTACAACATCATCATCTATATACATCTAAATACTACTACATCATCATCTATATACATCTAAATACTATTACATCATCATCTAAATACTATTACATCATCATCTATATACATCTAAATACTATTACATCATCATCTATATACATCTAAATACTACTACATCATCATCTATATACATCTAAATACTATTACATCATCATCTATATACATCTAAATACTACTACATCATCATCTAAATACTATTACATCATCATCTAAATACTATTACATCATCATCTATATACATCTAAATACTACTACATCATCATCTATATACATCTAAATACTATTACATCATCTAAATACTATTACATCATCATCTATATACATCTAAATACTATTACATCATCATCTAAATACTATTACATAATCATCTATATACATCTAAATACTATTACATCATCATCTAAATACTATTACATCATCATCTAAATACTATTACATCATCATCTATATACATCTAAATACTATTACATCATCATCTATATACATCTAAATACTACTACATCATCATCTAAATCTAAATATTACATCATCATCATCATCTAAATACTATTACATCATCATCTAAATATACATCTAAATACTATTACATCATCATCTATATACATCTAAATACTATTACATCATCATCTATATACATCTAAATACTATTACATCATCATCTATATACATCTAAATACTATTACATCATCATCTATATACATCTAAATACTATTACATCATCATCTAAATACTATTACATCATCATCTAAATACTATTACATCATCATCTAAATACTATTACATCATCATCTAAATACTATTACATCATCATCTAAATACTATTACATCATCATCTATATACATCTAAATACTACTACATCATCATCTATATACATCTAAATACTATTACATCATCATCTAAATACTATTACATCATCATCTATATACATCTAAATACTATTACATCATCATCTAAATACTATTACATCATCATCTATATACTATTACATCATCATCTATATACATCTAAATACTATTACATCATCATCTATATACATCTAAATACTATTACATCATCATCTAAATACTATTACATCATCATCTAAATACTATTACATCATCTATATACATCTAAATACTATTACATCATCATCCGTATACATCTAAATACTATTACATCATCATCTAAATACTATTACATCATCATCTATATACATCTAAATACTATTACATCATCATCTAAATACGATTACATCATCATCTATATACATCTAAATACTATTACATCATCATCTAAATACTATTACATCATCATCTATATACATCTAAATACTATTACATCATCATCTATATACATCTAAATACTACTACATCATCATCTATATACATCTA
Source organism: Oncorhynchus gorbuscha (assembly GCF_021184085.1). Taxonomy (NCBI): domain Eukaryota; kingdom Metazoa; phylum Chordata; class Actinopteri; order Salmoniformes; family Salmonidae; genus Oncorhynchus; species Oncorhynchus gorbuscha. Next base: position 2,527,109 of record NC_060185.1, read on the forward strand.
AATACTATTACATCATCATCTATATACATCTAAATACTATTACATCATCATCTAAATACTATTACATCATCATCTAAATACTATTACATCATCATCTAAATACTATTACATCATCATCTATATACATCTAAATACTATTACATCATCATCTATATACATCTAAATACTACTACATCATCATCTATATACATCTAAATACTACTACATCATCATCTATATACATCTAAATACTATTACATCATCATCTATATACATCTAAATACTATTACATCATCATCTATATACATCTAAATACTACAACACCATCATCTATATACATCTAAATACTACTACACCATCGTCTAAATCCTCTAAATACTTCTACAAAATCATCTAAATTATTTCTCCCTCCCTCTCTCGGTCTCTCCATTTTCTCTCTCCATTTTCTCTCTCTCAATTCAATTATTGACATGTTTTTTTATTTCACCTTTATTTAACCAGGTAGGTCAGTTGAGAACAAGTTCTCATTTACAACTGCGACCTGGCCAAGATAAAGCAAAGCAGTGTGAATTGTGAAACAGTGAATTATAAGTGAAATAATCTGTCTGTACACAATTGTTTGGAAAATGACTTGTGTCATGCACAAAGTAGATTTCCTAACCGACTTGCCATAACTAATTTGTTAACAAAAAATGTGTGGTGGTTGAAAAACGAGTTATAATGACTCCAAACTAAGTGTATGTAAACTTCCGACTTCAACTGTCGGTCTATAAAAGTTTGGGTCTGGAGTGTTTTGAAGAGGGGGATGTCCGCGGCAGCTTTCCAATCTTTGGGGATCTCAGACGATATGAAAGAGATGTTGAACAGGCTAGTAATAGGGGTTGCAACAATTTCGACTGATAATTTTAGAAAGAGAGGGTCCAGATTGTCTTAGCTCGGCTGATTTGTAGGGATCCAGATCTTGCAGCTCTTTCAGAACATCAGCTGTCTGGATTTGGGTGAAGGAGAAGCGGGGTGACTTGGGCCTGTTTCTGCAGGGGGTGCAGAGCTGTTAACCGGGGTAGGAGTAGCCAGGTGGAAAGCATGGCCAGACGTAGAAAAATGCTAATTGGAATGATCGATTATCGTAGATTTATCGGTGACTTATCTTAGCCTCAGTGCAGTGGGCAGCTGGGAGGAGGTGCTCTTATTCTCCATGGACTTTAGTGTCCCAGAACTTTTTGGATTTAAGTGCTACAGGATGCATATTTCTGTTTGAAAAAGCTAGCCTTAGCTTTCCTAACTGACTGTGTATATTGGTTCCTGACTTCCCTGAAAAGTTGCATATCGCTGGGTCTATTCGATGCTAATGCAGAACGCCACGGGATGTTCTTGTGCTGGTCAAGGGCAGTCAAGTCTGGGGTGAATCAAGGGCTATATCTGTTCTTAGTTCTGCATATTTTGAACGGAGCATGCTTATTTAAGATGGTGAGGAAATTACTTTTAAAGAGCAACCAGGCATCCTCTACTGACGGGATGAGGTCAATATCCTTCCAGGATACCCGGGCCAGGTCGATTAGAAAGGCCTGCTCGCTGAAGTGTTTTAGGGAGCGTTTGACAGTGATGAGGGGTGGTCGTTTTACTGCAGACCCATTATGGACACAGGCAATGAGGCAGTGATCCTGATTGAAAACAGCAGAGTTGTATTGAGTTGGTCAGGATGATATCTATGAGGGTGCCCATGTAAAGTAAAAGTTACATTGTCAAAGTAAGCACATATCAACGATTGTCAAAGACAGGAATATAGACCGTTTGTAATTCAGTCTCTCTCTCCCCTACTCCGTTTTCTCTCAACACACATGCTAGAGGCCGAGGAAACTTCAAACAGCAGTCTGAGGAGAGAGAGAGAAAGGAAGCAACGAGTCCCTCAACTCTCTGTGGTTCACTGCTTCCAATTACCAGGCACCGTGAGAAGTTATGACCACCTCACACACACACACAGAATGTTTTCAAATGATCTCGGAAAGGAGGCTGGCCGCGTGCGGTGCAGAAAGCCGACCCCAGTCTTTGTAGGAAGAACAACCTAGTAAGAAGTGTTTTGTTAGCATGTACATCTGAGTAGTCCTCTGTTTGTCATCCTGACGTGTCATTAAGCTGTTTTCCATTCCTCTCTTTCTCTCCTCCCATTCTTCACAAGCTAAATGAATAATACCACGTGGCTCCAGTCTGGCTCTCTCTGGCCATCGGAAGGAGAGAGAGAAGGAGTGATGATCTGGTCTTCTGTACTGCACTGCTGCGGGGCTCAGCGGCGCTAAGCTAGACAGATCAGCGGTAAGCTAAAATAGACAGATCAGCGGTAGGCTAAAATAGACAGATCAGGGGTAGACTAAAATAGACAGATCAGGGGTAGGCTAAAATAGACAGATCAGGGGTAAGCTAAAATAGACAGATCAGGGGTAGGCTAAAATAGACAGATCAGGGGTAGGCTAAAATAGACAGATCAGGGGTAAGCTAAAATAGACAGATCAGCGGTAGGCTAAAATAGACAGATCAGGGGTAAGCTAAAATAGACAGATCAGCGGTAGGCTAAAATAGACAGATCAGGGGTAAGCTAAAATAGACAGATCAGGGGTAGGCTAAAATAGACAGATCAGGGGTAGGCTAAAATAGACAGATCAGGGGTAGGCTAAAATAGACAGATCAGCGGTAGGCTAAAATAGACAGATCAGGGGTAGGCTAAAATAGACAGATCAGCGGTAGGCTAAAATAGACAGATCAGGGGTAAGCTAAAATAGACAGATCAGGGTAGGCTAAAATAGACAGATCAGGGGTAAGCTAAAATAGACAGATCAGGGGTAGGCTAAAATAGACAGATCAGGGGTAGGCTAAAATAGACAGATCAGGGGTAGGCTAAAATAGACAGATCAGCGGTAGGCTAAAATAGACAGATCAGGGGTAGGTTAAAATAGACAGATCAGGGGTAGGCTAAAATAGACAGATCAGGGGTAGGCTAAAATAGACAGATCAGGGGTAGACTAAAATAGACAGAGCAGCTGTAGGCTGAAATAGACAGAGCAGCGGTAGACAAAGCTAGACAGATCAGGGGTAGGCTAAAATAGACAGATCAGGGGTAGGCTAAAATAGACAGATCAGGGGTAGGCTAAAATAGACAGATCATGGGTAGGCTAAAATAGACAGATCAGCGGTAGGCTAAGCTAGACAGAGCAGGGGTAGGCTAAAATAGACAGATCAGGGGTAGGCTAAAATAGACAGATCAGGGGTAGGCTAAGCATATATCATATAACCTCCACCTTATTGGCCAACCTAGACCCACTTCAGTTTGCATACCGCCCTAACAGTAACAGTAACACACACAATCTCCATCGCACTTCCCTAACCCATCCGGACAAGAGGAATACCTATGTAAAAATGCTGTTCATTGACTTCAGCTCAGCATTCAACACCATAGTACCTTCCAATCTCAAACCCGCCCTTTGGAATTGGGTCCTGGACTTCCTGACGGGCCGCCCCCAGGTGGTGAAGGCAGGAAACAACATCTCCACCTCACTGACCCTCAACACTGGGGCCCCACAAGGGTGTGTGCTCAGCCTCCTCCTGTACTCCCTGTTCAACCACGACTGCGTGGCCATGCACGCCTCCAACTCAATCAAAAAGTTTGCAGATGACACAACAGTAGTGGGCTTGATTACCAACTAAAAAGAGGAGGTGAGGGCACTTGAAGTGTGGTGTCAGGAAAACAACCTCTCACTCAACATCAACAAAATAAAAGACATGATCGTGGACTTCAGGGAACACCCCCTATCCTCATCGGCGGGAGAAAGTGGAACGTTTTAAGTTCCTCGGCGTACACATCATGGACAAACTGAAATGGTCCAACCACACAGACAGTTTGGTGAAGAAGGTGCAACAGCACCAGGAGAAATGTGTCTTGTCACCTAAAACCCTCACAAAATTTTACAGATGCACAATTGAGAGCATTCTGTCGGGCTGTATCACCGCCTGGTACGGCAACTGCACCGCCCACAACCGCAAGGCTCTCCAGAAGGTGGTGCGGTCTGCACAAGCATTTCGCTACACTCGCATTAACATCTGCTAACCATGTGTATGTGACAAATACAATTTGATTTGATAATGCATCAACGGGGGCAAACTACCTGCCCTCCAGGACACCTACACCACCCGATGTCACAGGAAGGCCATAAAGATCATCAAAGACAACAACCACCCGAGCCACTTCCTGTTCACCCCGCTATCATCCAGAAGCTGAGGTCAGTACAGGTGCATCAAAGCAGGGACCGAGAGACTGAAAAACAGCTTCAATCTCAAGGCCATCTGACTGTTAAACAGTGGGGCCTCCCGAGTGGTGGTCTAAGGCCACTATAGATTCTGGGTTCGAGTCCAGGCTCAACCACGAAAATTGGGGAGAAAAAGGGGCGAACAAAAAAAGTACAAAATAAAAAATACAAAAATGGACATCAGACTGTTAAACAGCCATCACTAACACAGAGAGGCTGCTGCCTACATACAGACTTGAATCATTGGCCACTTTAATAATATTTACTCATCTCATATGTATATACTGTATTTTATTGCATCTTGCCTATGCCACTCGGTCATCGCTCATCCATATATTTATATGTACATATTCTTATTCCATCCCTTCAGATTTGTGTGTATTAGGTAGTTGTTGTGGAATTGTTAGATTACTTGTTAGATATTACTGCACTGTTGGAAGTAGAAGCACAAGCATTTCGCCACACTCACATTAACATCTGCTAACCTTGTGCATGTGACCAATAACATCTGCTAACCTTGTGCATGTGACCAATAACATCTGCTAACCTTGTCAATGTGACCAATAACATCTGCTAACCTTGTGCATGTGACCAATAACATCTGCTAACCTTGTGCATGTGACCAATAACATTTGCTAACCTTGTGCATGTGACCAATAACATCTGCTAACCTTGTGCATGTGACCAATAACATTTGCTAACCTTGTGCATGTGACCAATAACATCTGCTAACCTTGTGCATGTGACCAATAACATCTGCTAACCTTGTGCATGTGACCAATAACATCTGCTAACCTTGTGCATGTGACCAATAACATCTGCTAACCTTGTGCATGTGACCAATAACATCTGCTAACCTTGTGCATGTGACCAATAACATCTGCTAACCTTGTGCATGTGACCAATAACATCTGCTAACCTTGTGCATGTGACCAATAACATCTGCTAACCTTGTGCATGTGACCAATAACATTTGCTAACCTTGTGCATGTGACCAATAACATCTGCTAACCTTGTGCATGTGACCAATAACATTTGCTAACCTTGTGCATGTGACCAATAACATCTGCTAACCTTGTGCATGTGACCAATAACATCTGCTAACCTTGTGCATGTGACCAATAACATCTGCTAACCTTGTGCATGTGACCAATAACATTTGCTAACCTTGTGCATGTGACCAATAACATCTGCTAACCTTGTGCATGTGACCAATAACATCTGCTAACCTTGTGCATGTGACCAATAACATTTGCTAACCTTGTGCATGTGACCAATAACATCTGCTAACCTTGTGCATGTGACCAATAACATTTGCTAACCTTGTGCATGTGACCAATAACATCTGCTAACCTTGTGCATGTGACCAATAACATCTGCTAACCTTGTGCATGTGACCAATAACATCTGCTAACCTTGTGCATGTGACCAATAACATTTGCTAACCTTGTGCATGTGACCAATAACATCTGCTAACCTTGTGCATGTGACCAATAACATCTGCTAACCTTGTGCATGTGACCAATAACATTTGCTAACCTTGTGCATGTGACCAATAACATCTGCTAACCTTGTGCATGTGACCAATAACATTTGCTAACCTTGTGCATGTGACCAATAACATCTGCTAACCTTGTGCATGTGACCAATAACATCTGCTAACCTTGTGCATGTGACCAATAACATCTGCTAACCTTGTGCATGTGACCAATAACATCTGCTAACCTTGTGCATGTGACCAATAACATCTGCTAACCTTGTGCATGTGACCAATAACATCTGCTAACCTTGTGCATGTGACCAATAACATCTGCTAACCTTGTGCATGTGACCAATAACATTTGCTAACCTTGTGCATGTGACCAATAACATCTGCTAACCTTGTGCATGTGACCAATAACATCTGCTAACCTTGTGCATGTGACCAATAACATCTGCTAACCTTGTGCATGTGACCAATAACATTTGCTAACCTTGTGCATGTGACCATTAACATCTGCTAACCTTGTGCATGTGACCAATAACATTTGCTAACCTTGTGCATGTGACCAATAACATTTGCTAACATAACATTTGATTTTAACTATACATCAGGGGTAAACTAAGCTAGACAAGGCTAAGCTAGACAAGGCTAAGCTAGACAAGGCTAAGATAGACAGATCAGGGGTAAACTAAGCTAGACAAGGCTAAGCTAGACAGATCAGGGGTAGGCTAAGCTAGACAGATCAGGGGTAAACTAAGCTAGACAGATCAGGGGTAAACTAAACTAGACAAGGCTAAGCTAGACAAGGCTAAGCTAGACAGATCAGGGGTAGGCTAAGCTAGACAAGGCTAAGATAGACAGATCAGGGGTAGGCTAAGCTAGACTAGGATAAAATAGAACAGTGGTAGGCTTAGCTAAATTAGATTAAGATAAACTAGATCAGTGGCAGACTAAACTAGACTATGCTAAAGTAGAGAGATCAGGGATAGGATAAGATAGATAGATCATGGGTAGGCTAAGCTAGACAAGGCTAAGCTAGACAAGGCTAAGCTAGATAGATCAGGGGTAGGCTAAGCTAGACAAGGCTAAGCTAGACAGATCAGGGGTAGGGGCTAAGCTTGACAATGCTAAGCTAGACAGATCAGGGGTAGGGGCTAAGCTAGACAAGGCTAAGCTAGACAGATCAGGGGTAGGGGCTAAGCTAGACAAGGCTAAGCTAGACAGATCAGGGGTAGGGGCTAAGCTTGACAAGGCTAAGCTAGACAGATCATGGGTAGGCTAAGCTAGACAAGGCTGAACTAGACAGATCAGGGGTAGGCTAAGCTAGACAAGGCTAAGCTAGACAAATCAGGGGTAGACTAAACTAGACAAATCAGGGGCAGGCTAAGATATACACATCAGGGTTAGGCTAAGCTAGACTAGGCTAAACTAGAGTGATCGGGGGTAGGCTAAGATAGACAAGGCTAAGCTAGACAGATCAGGGGTAGACTAAGCTAGACAGATCAGCGAAAGGCTAAAATAGACAGATCAAGGGTACATTTAGATAGACTAGGCTAAATTAGACATATCAGTGGTAGGCTTAGTTAGAGTAGGCAAATATAGACACATCAGTGGTAGACTAAGGTAGGCATATCAGAGGTAGGCTAAAGTAGATTAGGATCAGATAGATAGAACAGGGGTAGGTTAAGCTAGACTAGGCTAAACTAGACAGATCAGGGACAGGCTAAGGTAGACTAGGTTAACTACAAATATCAGAGGTAAGCTAAACTAGACAGATCAGGGGTAGGTTAAGCTAGTCAGATCAGGGTAGGCTAAACTAGACTAGGCTAAACTAAACAGATCAGGGACAGGCTAAGGCAGACTAGGCTAACTACACAGATCAGAGGTAAGCTAAACTAGACAGATCAGGGGTAGGTTAAGCTAGTCAGATCAGGGTAGGCTAAGCTAGACTAGGCTAAACTAGACAGATCAGGGACAGGCTAAGGTAGACTAGGCTAACTACACAGATCAGAGGTAAGCTAAACTAGACAGATCAGGGGTAGGTTAAGCTAGTCAGATCAGGGTAGGTTAAGCTAGACTAGGCTAAACTAGACAGATCAGGGACAGGCTAAGGTAGACTAGGTTAACTACAAATATCAGAGGTAAGCTAAACTAGACAGATCAGGGGTAGGTTAAGCTAGTCAGATCAGGGTAGGCTAAGCTTGTCAGATCAGGGTAGGCTAAGCTAAACTAGGCTAAACTAGACAGATCATGGGTAGGCTAAGCTAGATGAGGATAAGCAAGATCGATCAGGGGTAAGCTAAGCTAAACAAAAGAGGGGTAGGCTAAACTAGATTAGGATAAAATAGACAGATCAGGTGTAGACTAAACGTGACTAGGCTAAACTAGACCGATCAGGGGTAAACTAGACTAAGCTAGACAGATCAGTGGTAGTCTAAACTAGACAGATCAGGGGTAGTCTAAACTAGACAGATCAGGGGTAGGCAAACTAGACCGATCAGGGGTAAACTAGACTAAGCTAGACAGATCAGTGGTAGTCTAAACTAGACAGATCAGGGGTAGTCTAAACTAGACAGATCAGGGGTAGGCAAACTAGACAGATCAGGGGTAAACTAGACTAATCTAGACAGATCAGTGGTAGTCTAAACTAGACAGATCAGGGGTAGTCTAAACTAGACAGATCAGGGGTAGTCTAAACTAGACATATCAGGGGTAAACTAGACTAATCTAGACAGATCAGTGGTAGTCTAAACTAGACAGATCAGGGGTAGTCTAAACTAGACAGATCAGTGGTAGTCTAAACTAGACAAGACTCTCTCTTTCTCTCCCTGTCAGCCCCTACCCCAGCCCTTGCCCCAGCCCCTACCCCAGCCCTTGCCCCAGCCCCTACCCCAGCCCTTGCCGCTCTCAGCATCTCTCTCAGAGCACTGCTTCCTCCCAGGCAGCCTGCAGTCAGAACTCTGGTCCCGGGGGACGGCCTTGGCATCTGGACTTGGCTGCTGATCCCTTTCCCAGGAAACAAACACTCCCTTCAAACAGCCTGTCTCTGGTTAGACCACTCCCTTCACACAGCCTGTCTCTCTGTCTCTCGTTAGACCACTCCCTTCACACAGCCTGTCTCTGGTTAGACCACTCCCTTCACACAGCCTGTCTCTGGTTAGACCACTCCCTTCACACAGCCTGTCTCTCTGTCTCTGGTTAGACCACTCCCTTCAAACAGCCTGTCTCTCTGTCTCTGGTTAGACCACTCCCTTCAAACAGCCTGTCTCCCTGTCTGGTTAGACCACTCCCTTCACACAGCCTGTCTCTCTGTCTGGTTAGACCACTCCCTTCACACAGCCTGTCTCTGGTTAGACCACTCCCTTCACACAGCCTGTCTCTGGTTAGACCACTCCCTTCACACAGCCTGTCTCTGGTTAGACCACGCCCTTCACACAGCCTGTCTCTCTGTCTCTAGTTAGACCACTCCCTTCACACAGCCTGTTTCTGGTTAGACCACTCCCTTCACACAGCCTGTCTCTCTGTCTGGTTAGACCACTCCCTTCACACAGCCTGTCTCTGGTTAGACCACTCCCTTCACACCGCCTGTCTCTCTGTCTCTGGTTAGACCACTCCCTTCACACAGCCTGTCTCTCTGTCTCTGGTTAGACCACTCCCTTCACACCGCCTGTCTCTCTGTCTCTGGTTAGACCACTCCCTTCACACAGCCTGTCTCTGGTTAGACCACTCCCTTCACACAGCCGGTCTCTCTGTCTCTGGTTAGACCACTTCCTTCACACAGCCTGTCTCTGGTTAGACCACTCCCTTCACACAGCCTTTCTCTGGTTAGACCACTCCCTTCACACAGCCTGTCTCTGCTTAGACCACTCCCTTCACACAGCCTTTCTCTGGTTAGACCACTCCCTTCAAACAGCCTGTCTCTCTGTCTCTGGTTAGACCACTCCCTTCACACAGCCTGTCTCTGGTTAGACCACTCCCTTCACACAGCCTGTCTCTGGTTAGACCACTCCCTTCACACAGCCTGTCTCTGGTTAGACCACTCCCTTCACACAGCCTGTCTCTGGTTAGACCACGCCCTTCACACAGCCTGTCTCTCTGTCTCTAGTTAGACCACTCCCTTCACACAGCCTGTTTCTGGTTAGACCACTCCCTTCACACAGCCTGTCTCTCTGTCTGGTTAGACCACTCCCTTCACACAGCCTGTCTCTGGTTAGACCACTCCCTTCACACCGCCTGTCTCTCTGTCTCTGGTTAGACCACTCCCTTCAAACAGCCTGTCTCCCTGTCTGGTTAGACCACTCCCTTCACACAGCCGGTCTCTCTGTCTGGTTAGACCACTCCCTTCACACAGCCTGTCTCTGGTTAGACCACTCCCTTCACACAGCCTTTCTCTGGTTAGACCACTCCCTTCAAACAGCCTGTCTCTGGTTAGACCACTCCCTTCACACAGCCTGTCTCTGGTTAGACCACTCCCTTCACACAGCCTGTCTCTGGTTAGACCACTCCCTTCACACAGCCTGTCTCTGGTTAGACCACTCCCTTCACACAGCCTGTCTCTGGTTAGACCACGCCCTTCACACAGCCTGTCTCTCTGTCTCTAGTTAGACCACTCCCTTCACACAGCCTGTCTCTGGTTAGACCACTCCCTTCACACAGCCTGTCTCTCTGTCTGGTTAGACCACTCCCTTCACACAGCCTGTCTCTGGTTAGACCACTCCCTTCACACCGCCTGTCTCTCTGTCTGGTTAGACCACTCCCTTCACACAGCCTGTCTCTGGTTAGACCACTCCCTTCACACCGCCTGTCTCTCTGTCTCTGGTTAGACCACTCCCTTCACACAGCCTGTCTCTCTGTCTCTAGTTAGACCACTCCCTTCACACAGCCTGTCTCTGGTTAGACCACTCCCTTCACACAGCCTGTCTCTCTGTCTGGTTAGACCACTCCCTTCACACAGCCTGTCTCTGGTTAGACCACTCCCTTCACACCGCCTGTCTCTCTGTCTCTGGTTAGACCACTCCCTTCACACAGCCTGTCTCTCTGTTTCTGGTTAGACCACTCCCTTCACACAGCCTGTCTCTCTGTCTGGTTAGACCACTCCCTTCACACAGCCTGTCTCTCTGTCTGGTTAGACCACTCCCTTCACACAGCCTGTCTCTCTGTCTCTGGTTAGACCACTCCCTTCACACAGCCTGTCTCTCTGTCTCTGGTTAGACCACTCCCTTCACACAGCCTGTCTCTCTGTCTCTGGTTAGACCACTCCCTTCACACCGCCTGTCTCTCTGTCTCTGGTTAGACCACTCCCTTCACACAGCCTGTCTCTCTGTCTCTGGTTAGACCACTCCCTTCACACAGCCTGTCTCTCTGTCTCTGGTTAGACCACTCCCTTCACACAGCCTGTCTCTCTGTCTCTGGTTAGACCACTCCCTTCACACAGCCTGTCTCTCTGTCTCTGGTTAGACCACTCCCTTCACACAGCCTGTCTCTCTGTCTCTGGTTAGACCACTCCCTTCACACAGCCTGTCTCTCTGTCTCTGGTTAGACCACTCCCTTCACACAGCCTGTCTCTCTGTCTCTGGTTAGACCACTCCCTTCACACCGCCTGTCTCTCTGTCTCTGGTTAGACCACTCCCTTCACACAGCCTGTCTCTCTGTCTCTGGTTAGACCACTCCCTTCACACAGCCTGTCTCTCTGTCTGGTTAGACCACTCCCTTCACACAGCCTGTCTCTCTGTCTCTGGTTAGACCACTCCCTTCACACAGCCTGTCTCTGGTTAGACCACTCCCTTCACACAGCCTGTCTCTGGTTAGACCACTCCCTTCACACAGCCTGTCTCTCTGTCTCTGGTTAGACCACTCCCTTCAAACAGCCTGTCTCTCTGTCTCTGGTTAGACCACTCCCTTCAAACAGCCTGTCTCCCTGTCTGGTTAGACCACTCCCTTCACACAGCCTGTCTCTCTGTCTGGTTAGACCACTCCCTTCACACAGCCTGTCTCTGGTTAGACCACTCCCTTCACACAGCCTGTCTCTGGTTAGACCACTCCCTTCACACAGCCTGTCTCTGGTTAGACCACGCCCTTCACACAGCCTGTCTCTCTGTCTCTAGTTAGACCACTCCCTTCACACAGCCTGTTTCTGGTTAGACCACTCCCTTCACACAGCCTGTCTCTCTGTCTGGTTAGACCACTCCCTTCACACAGCCTGTCTCTGGTTAGACCACTCCCTTCACACCGCCTGTCTCTCTGTCTCTGGTTAGACCACTCCCTTCACACAGCCTGTCTCTCTGTCTCTGGTTAGACCACTCCCTTCACACCGCCTGTCTCTCTGTCTCTGGTTAGACCACTCCCTTCACACAGCCTGTCTCTGGTTAGACCACTCCCTTCACACAGCCTGTCTCTCTGTCTCTGGTTAGACCACTCCCTTCACACAGCCTGTCTCTGGTTAGACCACTCCCTTCACACAGCCTTTCTCTGGTTAGACCACTCCCTTCACACAGCCTGTCTCTGGTTAGACCACTCCCTTCACACAGCCTTTCTCTGGTTAGACCACTCCCTTCAAACAGCCTGTCTCTCTGTCTCTGGTTAGACCACTCCCTTCACACAGCCTGTCTCTGGTTAGACCACTCCCTTCACACAGCCTGTCTCTGGTTAGACCACTCCCTTCACACAGCCTGTCTCTGGTTAGACCACTCCCTTCACACAGCCTGTCTCTGGTTAGACCACGCCCTTCACACAGCCTGTCTCTCTGTCTCTAGTTCGACCACTCCCTTCACACAGCCTGTTTCTGGTTAGACCACTCCCTTCACACAGCCTGTCTCTCTGTCTGGTTAGACCACTCCCTTCACACAGCCTGTCTCTGGTTAGACCACTCCCTTCACACCGCCTGTCTCTCTGTCTCTGGTTAGACCACTCCCTTCAAACAGCCTGTCTCCCTGTCTGGTTAGACCACTCCCTTCACACAGCTGGTCTCTCTGTCTGGTTAGACCACTCCCTTCACACAGCCTGTCTCTGGTTAGACCACTCCCTTCACACAGCCTTTCTCTGGTTAGACCACTCCCTTCAAACAGCCTGTCTCTGGTTAGACCACTCCCTTCACACAGCCTGTCTCTGGTTAGACCACTCCCTTCACACAGCCTGTCTCTGGTTAGACCACTCCCTTCACACAGCCTGTCTCTGGTTAGACCACTCCCTTCACACAGCCTGTCTCTGGTTAGACCACACCCTTCACACAGCCTGTCTCTCTGTCTCTAGTTAGACCACTCCCTTCACACAGCCTGTCTCTGGTTAGACCACTCCCTTCACACAGCCTGTCTCTCTGTCTGGTTAGACCACTCCCTTCACACAGCCTGTCTCTGGTTAGACCACTCCCTTCACACCGCCTGTCTCTCTGTCTGGTTAGACCACTCCCTTCACACAGCCTGTCTCTGGTTAGACCACTCCCTTCACACCGCCTGTCTCTCTGTCTCTGGTTAGACCACTCCCTTCACACAGCCTGTCTCTCTGTCTCTAGTTAGACCACTCCCTTCACACAGCCTGTCTCTGGTTAGACCACTCCCTTCACACAGCCTGTCTCTCTGTCTGGTTAGACCACTCCCTTCACACAGCCTGTCTCTGGTTAGACCACTCCCTTCACACCGCCTGTCTCTCTGTCTCTGGTTAGACCACTCCCTTCACACAGCCTGTCTCTCTGTTTCTGGTTAGACCACTCCCTTCACACAGCCTGTCTCTCTGTCTGGTTAGACCACTCCCTTCACACAGCCTGTCTCTCTGTCTGGTTAGACCACTCCCTTCACACAGCCTGTCTCTCTGTCTGGTTAGACCACTCCCTTCACACAGCCTGTCTCTCTGTTTCTGGTTAGACCACTCCCTTCAAACAGCCTGTCTCTGGTTAGACCACTCCCTTCACACAGCCTGTCTCTCTGTTTCTGGTTAGACCACTCCCTTCACACAGCCTGTCTCTCTGTTTCTGGTTAGACCACTCCCTTCACACAGCCTGTCTCTCTGTTTCTGGTTAGACCACTCCCTTCACACAGCCTGTCTCTCTGTTTCTGGTTAGACCACTCCCTTCAAACAGCCTGTCTCTCTGTTTCTGGTTAGACCACTCCCTTCACACAGCCTGTCTCTCTGTTTCTGGTTAGACCACTCCCTTCAAACAGCCTGTCTCTCTGTTTCTTGTTAGACCACTCCCTTCAAACAGCCTGTCTCTCTGTTTCTGGTTAGACCACTCCCTTCACACAGCCTGTCTCTCTGTTTCTGGTTAGACCACTCCCTTCAAACAGCCTATCTCTCTGTTTCTGGTTAGACCACTCCCTTCACACAGCCTGTCTCTCTGTTTCTGGTTAGACCACTCCCTTCACACAGCCTGTCTCTCTGTTTCTGGTTAGACCACTCCCTTCACACAGCCTGTCTCTCTGTTTCTGGTTAGAACACTCCCTTCACACAGCCTGTCTCTCTGTTTCTGGTTAGACCACTCCCTTCACACAGCCTGTCTCTCTGTTTCTGGTTAGACCACTCCCTTCACACAGCCTGTCTCTCTGTTTCTGGTTAGACCACTCCCTTCACACAGCCTGTCTCTCTGTTTCTGGTTAGACCACTCCCTTCACACAGCCTGTCTCTCTGTTTCTGGTTAGACCACTCCCTTCACACAGCCTGTCTCTCTGTTTCTGGTTAGACCACTCCCTTCACACAGCCTGTCTCTCTGTTTCTGGTTAGACCACTCCCTTCACACAGCCTGTCTCTCTGTCTCTGGTTAGACCACTCCCTTCACACAGCCTGTCTCTCTGTCTGGTTAGACCACTCCCTTCACACAGCCTGTCTCTCTGTCTCTGGTTAGACCACTCCCTTCACACAGCCTGTCTCTCTGTCTCTGGTTAGACCACTCCCTTCACACAGCCTGTCTCTGGTTAGACCACTCCCTTCACACAGCCTGTCTCTCTGTCTCTGGTTAGACCACTCCCTTCACACAGCCTGTCTCTGGTTAGACCACTCCCTTCACACAGCCTGTCTCTGGTTAGACCACTCCCTTCACACAGCCTGTCTCTCTGTCTCTGGTTAGACCACTCCCTTCACACAGCCTGTCTCTGGTTAGACCACTCCCTTCACACAGCCTGTCTCTCTGTCTCTGGTTAGACCACTCCCTTCACACAGCCTGTCTCTGGTTAGACCACTCCCTTCACACAGCCTGTCTCTGGTTAGACCACTCCCTTCACACAGCCTGTCTCTGGTTAGACCACTCCCTTCACACAGCCTGTCTCTGGTTAGACCACTCCCTTCACACAGCCTGTCTCTCTGTCTCTGGTTAGACACTCCCTTCACACAGCCTGTCTCTGGTTAGACCACTCCCTTCACACAGCCTGTCTCTGGTTAGACCACTCCCTTCACACAGCCTGTCTCTCTGTCTCTGGTTAGACCACTCCCTTCACACAGCCTGTCTCTCTGTCTCTGGTTAGACCACTCCCTTCACACAGCCTGTCTCTGGTTAGACCACTCCCTTCACACAGCCTGTCTCTGGTTAGACCACTCCCTTCACACAGCCTGTCTCTGGTTAGACCACTCCCTTCACACCGCCTGTCTCTCTGTCTCTGCTTAGACCACTCCCTTCACACAGCCTGTTTCTCTGTCTCTGGTTAGACCACTCCCTTCACACAGCCTGTCTCTCTGTCTCTGGTTAGACCACTCCCTTCACACAGCCTGTCTCTGGTTAGACCACTCCCTTCAGACAGCCTGTCTCTGGTTAGACCACTCCCTTCACACAGCCTGTCTCTCTGTCTCTGGTTAGACCACTCCCTTCACACAGCCTGTCTCTGGTTAGACCACTCCCTTCACACAGCCACTCCCTCCCTTCACACAGCCTGTCTCTGGTTAGACCACTCCCTTCACACAGCCTGTCTCTGGTTAGACCACTCCCTTCACACAGCCTGTCTCTGGTTAGACCACTCCCTTCACACAGCCTGTCTCTGGTTAGACCACTCCCTTCACACAGCCTGTCTCTGGTTAGACCACTCCCTTCACACCGCCTGTCTCTCTGTCTCTGGTTAGACCACTCCCTTCACACAGCCTGTCTCTCTGTCTCTGGTTAGACCACTCCCTTCACACAGCCTGTCTCTGCTTAGACCACTCCCTTCACACAGCCTGTCTCTGGTTAGACCACTCCCTTCACACAGCCTGTCTCTCTGTCTCTGCTTAGACCACTCCCTTCACACAGCCTGTCTCTCTGTCTCTGCTTAGACCACTCCCTTCACACAGCCTGTCTCTCTGTCCCTGGTTAGACCACTCCCTTCACACAGCCTGTCTCTCTGTCTCTGGTTAGACCACTCCCTTCACACAGCCTGTCTCTCTGTCTCTGGTTAGACCACTCCCTTCACACAGCCTGTCTCTCTGTTTCTGGTTAGACCACTCCCTTCACACAGCCTGTCTCTCTGTCTCTGGTTAGACCACTCCCTTCACACAGCCTGTCTCTCTGTCTGGTTAGACCACTCCCTTCACACCGCCTGTCTCTCTGTCTCTGGTTAGACCACTCCCTTCACACAGCCTGTCTCTCTGTTTCTGGTTAGACCACTCCCTTCACACAGCCTGTCTCTCTGTCTCTGGTTAGACCACTCCCTTCACACAGCCTGTCTCTCTGTCTCTGGTTAGACCACTCCCTTCACACAGCCTGTCTCTCTGTCTCTGGTTAGACCACTCCCTTCACACAGCCTGTCTCTCTGTTTCTGGTTAGACCACTCCCTTCACACAGCCTGTCTCTCTGTCTCTGGTTAGACCACTCCCTTCACACAGCCTGTCTCTCTGTCTCTGGTTAGACCACTCCCTTCACACAGCCTGTCTCTCTGTCTCTGGTTAGACCACTCCCTTCACACCGCCTGTCTCTCTGTCTCTGGTTAGACCACTCCCTTCACACAGCCTGTCTCTCTGTCTCTGGTTAGACCACTCCCTTCACACAGCCTGTCTCTCTGTCTCTGGTTAGACCACTCCCTTCACACAGCCTGTCTCTCTGTCTCTGGTTAGACCACTCCTTCACACAGCCTGTCTCTCTGTTTCTGGTTAGACCACTCCCTTCACACAGCCTGTCTCTCTGTCTCTGGTTAGACCACTCCCTTCACACAGCCTGTCTCTCTGTCTCTGGTTAGACCACTCCTTCACACAGCCTGTCTCTCTGTCTCTGGTTAGACCACTCCCTTCACACCGCCTGTCTCTCTGTCTCTGGTTAGACCACTCCCTTCACACAGCCTGTCTCTCTGTCTCTGGTTAGACCACTCCCTTCACACAGCCTGTCTCTCTGTCTCTGGTTAGACCACTCCCTTCACACAGCCTGTCTCTCTGTCTCTGGTTAGACCACTCCCTTCACACAGCCTGTCTCTCTGTCTCTGGTTAGACCACTCCCTTCACACCGCCTGTCTCTCTGTCTCTGGTTAGACCACTCCCTTCACACAGCCTGTCTCTCTGTCTCTGGTTAGACCACTCCCGTCACACAGCCTGTCTCTCTGTCTCTGGTTAGACCACTCCCTTCACACAGCCTGTCTCTCTGTCTCTGGTTAGACCACTCCCTTCACACAGCCTGTCTCTCTGTCTCTGGTTAGACCACTCCCTTCACACAGCCTGTCTCTCTGTCTGGTTAGACCACTCCCTTCACACAGCCTGTCTCTCTGTCTCTGGTTAGACCACTCCCTTCACACAGCCTGTCTCTCGGTCTCTGGTTAGACCACTCCCTTCACACAGCCTGTCTCTCTGTCTCTGGTTAGACCACTCCCTTCACACAGCCTGTCTCTCTGTCTCTGGTTAGACCACTCCCTTCACACAGCCTGTCTCTCTGTCTCTGGTTAGACCACTCCCTTCACACAGCCTGTCTCTCTGTCTCTGGTTAGACCACTCCCTTCACACAGCCTGTCTCTCTGTCTCTGGTTAGACCACTCCCTTCACACAGCCTGTCTCTGGTTAGGTTAGAGAGAGAGAGAGACCTGAACCCATCAATAATGTATGTAACATAATTGGCAAACTTGACAACAGCAACAAAATGATGATAAAAAACCAACTGTATACCATCTGAGTCTCTGTCTGGATTAATTACATATGAAATAATGGGCTCAATTTGATCTGGGAATAATGCTGACCTCAAACCACACTAGTTCCAGAGGTATGTAGAAATCAGGTCCTGTCTTTACATTCCTCGAGCACAGTATCGTCAAAAGTCATACTTAAAACTGTAAAAATCCTCTCTAGCTCCCTCACACTACAGGAACCAGCTCCCTCACACTACAGGAACCAGCTCCCTCACACTACAGGAACCAGCTCCCTCACAATACAGGAACCAGCTCCCTCACACTACAGGAACCAGCTCCCTCACACTACAGGAACCAGCTCCCTCACACTACAGGAACCCCATATAGATGTCATCTCCCTCACACTACAGGAACCCCATATAGATGTCAGCTCCCTCACACTACAGGAACCAGCGCCCTCACACTACAGGAACCCCATATAGATGTCAGCTCCCTCACACTACAGGAACCCCATATAGATGTCAGCTCCCTCACACTACAGGAACCCCATATAGATGTCAGCTCCCTCACACTACAGGAACCCCATATAGATGTCAGCTCCCTCAGACCACAGGAACCAGCTCCCTCACACTACAGGAACCCCATATAGATGTCAGCTCCCTCACACTACAGGAACCCCATATAGATGTCAGCTCCCTCACACTACAGGAACCCCATATCGATGTCAGCTCCCTCACACTACAGGAACCAGCTCCCTCACACTACAGGAACCAGCTCCCTCACACTACAGGAACCCCATATAGATGTCAGCTCCCTCACACTACAGGAACCCCATATAGATGTCAGCTCCCTCACACTACAGGAACCCCATATAGATGTCAGCTCCCTCACACTACAGGAACCCCATATAGATGTCATCTCCCTCACACTACAGGAACCCCATATAGATATCAGCTCCCTCACACTACAGGAACCCCATATAGATGTCAGCTCCCTCACACTACAGGAACCCCATATAGATGTCATCTCCCTCACACTACAGGAACCCCATATAGATGTCAGCTCCCTCACACTACAGGAACCCCATATAGATGTCAGCTCCCTCACACTACAGGAACCCCATATAGATGTCAGCTCCCTCACACTACAGGAACCCCATATAGATGTCAGCTCCCTCACACTACAGG
>NC_060185.1:2553545-2616045 GCF_021184085.1 Oncorhynchus gorbuscha
AGATTTACACTGTTGTTCTTTACAGATTTACACTGTTGTTCTTTACAGATTTACACTGTTGTTCCTTACAGATTTACACTGTTGTTCCTTACAGATTTACACTGTTGTTCTTTACAGATTTACACTGTTGTTCCTTACAGATTTACACTGTTGTTCTTTACAGATTTACACTGTTGTTTTTTTACAGATTTACACTGTTGTTCCTTACAGATTTACACTGTTGTTCTTTACAGATTTACACTGTTGTTCTTTACAGATTTACACTGTTGTTCTTTACAGATTTACACTGTTGTTCCTTACAGATTTACACTGTTGTTCTTTACAGATTTACACTGTTGTTCCTGACATATTTACACTGTTGTTCCTGACATATTTACACTGTTGTTCTTTACAGATTTACACTGTTGTTCTTTACAGATTTACACTGTTGTTCCTTACAGATTTACACTGTTGTTCCTGACAGATTTACACTGTTGTTCCTGACAGATTTACACTGTTGTTCCTTACAGATTTACACTGTTGTTCTTTACAGATGTACACTGTTGTTCCTGACAGATTTACACTGTTGTTCTTTACAGATTTACACTGTTGTTCCTTTTAGATTTACACCGTTGTTCCTTACAGATTTACACTGTTGTTCTTTACAGATTTACACTGTTGTTCCTTACAGATTTACACTGTTGTTCTTTACAGATTTACACTGTTGTTCTTTACAGATTTACACTGTTGTTCTTTGCAGATTTACACTGTTGTTCTTTACAGATTTACACTGTTGTTCTTTACAGATTTACACTGTTGTTCCTTACAGATTTACACTGTTCCTTACAGATTTACACTGTTGTTCTTTACAGATTTACACTGTTGTTCCTTACAGATTTACACTGTTGTTCTTTACAGATTTACACTGTTGTTCTTTACAGATGTACACTGTTGTTCCTTACAGATTTACACTGTTGTTCCTTACAGATTTACACTGTTGTTCTTTACAGATTTACACTGTTGTTCTTTACAGATTTACACTGTTGTTCCTTACAGATTTACACTGTTGTTCTTTACAGATTTACACTGTTGTTCCTTACAGATTTACACTGTTGTTCTTTACAGATTTACACTGTTGTTCTTTACAGATTTACACTGTTGTTCTTTACATATTTACACTGTTGTTCTTTACAGATTTACACTGTTGTTCCTTACAGATTTACACTGTTGTTCTTTACAGATTTACACTGTTGTTCCTTACAGATTTACACTGTTGTTCTTTACAGATTTACACTGTTGTTCTTTACAGATTTACACTGTTGTTCAGATTTACACTGTTGTTCTTTACAGATTTACACTGTTGTTCTTTACAGATTTACACTGTTGTTCTTTACAGATTTACACTGTTGTTCTTTACAGATTTACACTGTTGTTCTTTACAGATTTACACTGTTGTTCTTTACAGATTTACACTGTTGTTCTTTACAGATTTACACTGTTGTTCTTTACAGATTTACACTGTTGTTCCTTACAGATTTACACTGTTGTTCTTTACAGATTTACACTGTTGTTCTTTACAGATTTACACTGTTGTTCCTTACAGATTTACACTGTTGTTCCTGACAGATTTACACTGTTGTTCCTTACAGATTTACACTGTTGTTCTTTACAGATTTACACTGTTGTTCCTTACAGATTTACACTGTTGTTCCTGACAGATTTACACTGTTGTTCTTTACAGATTTACACTGTTGTTCCTTACAGATTTACACTGTTGTTCTTTACAGATTTACACTGTTGTTCTTTACAGATTTACACTGTTGTTCCTGACAGATTTACACTGTTGTTCCTTACAGATTTACACTGTTGTTCCTTACAGATTTACACTGTTGTTCCTTACAGATTTACACTGTTGTTCCTTACAGATTTACACTGTTGTTCCTTACAGATTTACACTGTTGTTCCTTACAGATTTACACTGTTGTTCCTTACAGATTTACACTGTTGTTCCTTACAGATTTACACTGTTGTTCCTTACAGATTTACACTGTTGTTCTTTACAGATTTACACTGTTGTTCTTTACAGATTTACACTGTTGTTCCTTACAGATTTACACTGTTGTTCTTTACAGATTTACACTGTTGTTCCTTACAGATTTACACTGTTGTTCCTTACAGATTTACACTGTTGTTCTTTACAGATTTACACTGTTGTTCCTTACAGATTTACACTGTTGTTCTTTACAGATTTACACTGTTGTTCTTTACAGATTTACACTGTTGTTCCTTACAGATTTACACTGTTGTTCTTTACAGATTTACACTGTTGTTCCTTACAGATTTACACTGTTGTTCCTTACAGATTTACACTGTTGTTCCTTACAGATTTACACTGTTGTTCCTTACAGATTTACACTGTAGAGTGCCGAGCCCACCAACAAAGCCATCGCCATGAGCCAAACTGAGACCAGAAGAAACTGAGGAGTGATAAGCACCTAATGATACAGAGACAGGCTCTCTCCTTCTCCTTCTTCCTCACCTCGCTCGCTCTGTCTTTATCTCCCTCTCACCCTCTCTCTCTCTTTGTCTCTACCTCTCCATCTCTCTCTCACCCCTCCCTCTCTTTGTCTCTACCTCTCCATCTCTCTCTCACCCTCTCTCTCTCTTTGTCTCTACCTCTCCATCTCTCTCTCACCCCTCCCTCTCTTTGTCTCTACCTCTCCATCTCTCTCACCCCTCCCTCTCTTTGTCTCTACCTCTCCATCTCTCTCTCACCTCCCTCTCTGTCTCTTCGTCTCTACCTCTCCATCTCTCTCACCCCTCCCTCTCTCTCTCTTTGTCTCTACCTCTCCATCTCTCTCACCCCTCCCTCTCTCTCTTTGTCTCTACCTCTCCATCTCTCTCTCTCTTTGTCTCTACCTCTCCATCTCTCTCACCCCTCCCTCTCTCTCTCTTTGTCTCTACCTCTCCATCTCTCTCACCCCTCCCTCTCTCTCTCTTTTTCTCTACCTCTCCATCTCTCTCACCCCTTCCTCTCCCTCTCTCTGTCTCTACCTCTCCATCCCTCACCCCTCTCTGTCTCTACCTCTCCATCTCTCTCTCACCCCCCACCCTCTCCTTTCTCTCTTTGTCTCTACCTCTCCATCTCTCTCTCTCTTTGTCTCTACCTCTCCATCTCTCTCACCCCTCCCTCTCCCTCTCTTTATCTCTACCCCTCCCTCTCTCTCTCTCTCTACCTCTCCATCTCTCACCCCTCTCTGTCTCTACCTCTCCATCTCTCTCTCTCTTTGTCTCTACCTCTCCATCTCTCTCTCTCTCTGTCTCTACCTCTCCATCTCTCTCTCTCTTTGTCTCTACCTCTCCATCTCTCTCTGTCTTTGTCTCTACCCCTCCCTCTCTCTCTCTTTGTCTCTACCTCTCCATCTCTCTCACCCCTCTCTGTCTCTACCTCTCCATCTCTCTCACCCCTCCCCCTCTCTCTCTCTGTCTCTACCTCTCCATCTCTCTCTCTCTCTGTCTCTACCTCTCCATCTCTCTCACCACTCCCTCTCTTTGTCTCTACCTCTCC
The DNA here is from genome assembly GCF_021184085.1 of Oncorhynchus gorbuscha. Lineage (NCBI taxonomy): Eukaryota > Metazoa > Chordata > Actinopteri > Salmoniformes > Salmonidae > Oncorhynchus > Oncorhynchus gorbuscha. Next base: position 2,557,093 of record NC_060185.1, read on the forward strand.
ATCTCTCTCACCCCTCCCCCCCTCTCTCTCTGTCTCTACCTCTCCATCCCTCACCCCTCTGTCTCTACCTCTCCATCTCTCTCTCTCTGTCTCTACCTCTCCATCTCTCTCACCCCTCCCTCTCTTTGTCTCTACCTCTCCATCTCTCTCTCTCTCTGTCTCTACCTCTCCATCTCTCTCACCCCTCCCTCTCTTTGTCTCTACCTCTCCATCTCTCTCACCCCTCCCCCTCTCTCTCTCTGTCTCTACCTCTCCATCCCTCACCCCTCTTTGTCTCTACCTCTCCATCTCTCTCTCTCTCTGTCTCTACCTCTCCATCCCTCACCCCTCTTTGTCTCTACCTCTCCATCTCTCTCTCTCTTTGTCTCTACCTCTCCATCTCTCTCACCCCTCCCTCTCTTTGTCTCTACCTCTCCATCTCTCTCTCTCTCTGTCTCTACCTCTCCATCTCTCTCACCCCTCCCTCTCTCTGTCTCTACCTCTCCATCTCTCTCACCCCTCCCTCTCTCTGTCTCTACCTCTCCATCTCTCTCTCTCTCTCTGTCTCTACCTCTCCATCTCTCTCACCCCTCTCTGTCTCTACCTCTCCATCTCTCTCACCCCTCCCTCTCTCTCTTTGTCTCTACCTCTCCATCTCTCTCACCCCTCCCTCTCTTTGTCTCTACCTCTCCATCTCTCTCACCCCTCCCCCTCTCTCTCTCTGTCTCTACCTCTCCATCCCTCACCCCTCTCTGTCTCTACCTCTCCATCTCTCTCTCTCTTTGTCTCTACCTCTCCATCTCTCTCACCCCTCCCTCTCTCTCTCTTTTGTCTCTACCTCTCCATCTCTCTCACCCCTCCCTCTCTCTCTTTGGCTCTACCTCTCCATCTCTCTCACCCTCCCTCTCTTTCTCTTTGTCTCTACCTCTCCATCTCTCTCACCCTTCCCCCTCTCTCTCTCTGTATCTACCTCTCCATCTCTCTCACCCCTCCCTCTCTCTTTGTCTCTACCTCTCCATCTCTCTCACCCCTCCCTCTCTCTCTCTTTGTCTCTACCTCTCCATCTCTCTCACCCCTCCCTCTCTCTCTCTTTGTCTCTACCTCTCCATCTTTCTCACCCCTCCCTCTCTCTCTTTGTCTCTACCTCTCCATCTCTCTCTCTCTTTGTCTCTACCTCTCCATCTCTCTCACCCCTCCCTCTCTCTCTCTTTGTCTCTACCTCTCCATCTCTCTCACCCCTCCCTCTCTCTCTCTTTGTCTCTACCTCTCCATCTCTCTCACCCCTCCCTCTCTCTCTCTTTGTCTCTACCTCTCCATCTCTCTCACCCCTTCCTCTCCCTCTCTCTGTCTCTACCTCTCCATCCCTCACCCCTCTCTGTCTCTACCTCTCCATCTCTCTCTCTCTTTGTCTCTACCTCTCCATCTCTCTCACCCCTCCCTCTCTCTCTCTTTGTCTCTACCTCTCCATCTCTCTCACCCCTCCCACTCTCTCTCTTTGTCTCTACCTCTCCATCTCTCTCACCCCTCCCTCTCTCTCTCTTTGTCTCTACCTCTCCATCTCTCTCACCCCTTCCTCTCCCTCTCTCTGTCTCTACCTCTCCATCCCTCACCCCTCTTTGTCTCTACCTCTCCATCTCTCTCTCTCTTTGTCTCTACCTCTCCATCTCTCTCACCCCTCCCTCTCTCTCTCTTTGTCTCTACCTCTCCATCTCTCTCTCTCTTTGTCTCTACCTCTCCATCTCTCTCACCCCTCCCTCTCTTTGTCTCTACCTCTCCATCTCTCTCTCTCTCTGTCTCTACCTCTCCATCCCTCACCCCTCTTTGTCTCTACCTCTCCATCTCTCTTTGTCTCTACCTCTCCATCTCTCTCACCCCTCCCTCTCCCTCTCTTTGTCTCTACCTCTCCATCTCTCTCACCCCTTCCTCTCTCTCTCTCTGTCTCTACCTCTCCATCTCTCTCACCCCTTCCTCTCCCTCTCTTTGTCTCTACCTCTCCATCTCTCTCACCCCTTCCTCTCTCTCTCTCTGTCTCTACCTCTCCATCTCTCTCACCCCTCCCTCTCTCTCTCTTTGTCTCTACCTCTCCATCTCTCTCTCTCTTTGTCTCTACCTCTCCATCTCTCTCACCCCTCCCTCTCTTTGTCTCTACCTCTCCATCTCTCTCTCTCTCTGTCTCTACCTCTCCATCCCTCACCCCTCTTTGTCTCTACCTCTCCATCTCTCTCTCTCTTTGTCTCTACCTCTCCATCTCTCTCACCCCTCCCTCTCTCTGTCTCTACCTCTCCATCTCTCTCTCTCTCTGTCTCTACCTCTCCATCCCTCACCCCTCTTTGTCTCTACCTCTCCATCTCTCTCTCTCTCTGTCTCTACCTCTCCATCTCTCTCACCCCTCCCTCTCTCTCTTTGTCTCTACCTCTCCATCTCTCTCACCCCTCCCTCTCTTTGTCTCTACCTCTCCATCTCTCTCACCCCTCCCCCTCTCTCTCTGTCTCTACCTCTCCATCTCTCTCACCCCTCCCTCTCTCTCTCTTTGTCTCTACCTCTCCATCCCTCACCCCTCTCTGTCTCTACCTCTCCATCCCTCACCCCTCTTTGTCTCTACCTCTCCATCCCTCACCCCTCTCTGTCTCTACCTCTCCATCCCTCACCGCTCTTTGTCTCTACCTCTCCATCCCTCACCCCTCTCTGTCTCTACCTCTCCATCCCTCACCCCTCTTTGTCTCTACCTCTCCATCTCTCTCACCCCTCCCTCTCTCTCTCTTTGTCTCTACCTCTCCATCCCTCACCCCTCTCTGTCTCTACCTCTCCATCCCTCACCCCTCTCTGTCTCTACCTCTCCATCCCTCACCCCTCTCTGTCTCTACCTCTCCATCCCTCACCCCTCTTTGTCTCTACCTCTCCATCTCTCTCACCCCTCCCCCTCTCTCTCTCTGTCTCTACCTCTCCATCTCTCTCACCCCTTCCTCTCCCTCTCTTTGTCTCTACCTCTCCATCTCTCTCACCCCTTCCTCTCTCTCTCTCTGTCTCTACCTCTCCATCTCTCTCACCCCTTCCTCTCCCTCTCTTTGTCTCTACCTCTCCATCTCTCTCACCCCTCCCTCTCCCTCTCTTTGTCTCTACCTCTCCATCTCTCTCACCCCTTCCTCTCTCTCTCTCTGTCTCTACCTCTCCATCTCTCTCACCCCTTCCTCTCCCTCTCTTTGTCTCTACCTCTCCATCTCTCTCACCCCTTCCTCTCTCTCTCTCTGTCTCTACCTCTCCATCTCTCTCACCCCTTCCTCTCCCTCTCTTTGCCTCTACCTCTCCATCTCTCTCACCCCTTCCTCTCTCTCTCTCTGTCTCTACCTCTCCATCTCTCTCACCCCTTCCTCTCCCTCTCTTTGTCTCTACCTCTCCATCTCTCTCACCCCTTCCTCTCTCTCTCTCTGTCTCTACCTCTCCATCCCTCACCCCTCTTTGTCTCTACCTCTCCATCTCTCTCTCTCTTTGTCTCTACCTCTCCATCTCTCTCACCCCTCCCTCTCTTTGTCTCTACCTCTCCATCCCTCACCCCTCTTTGTCTCTACCTCTCCATCTCTCTCACCCCTCCCTCTCTCTCTCTGTCTCTACCTCTCCATCTCTCTCACCCCTCCCTCTCTCTCTCTTTGTCTCTACCTCTCCATCTCTCTCACCCCTCTCTGTCTCTACCTCTCCATCTCTCTCACCCCTCCCTCTCTTTGTCTCTACCTCTCCATCTCTCTCACCCCTCCCTCTCTCTCTCTTTGTCTCTACCTCTCCATCCCTCACCCCTCTTTGTCTCTACCTCTCCATCTCTCTCTCTCTTTGTCTCTACCTCTCCATCTCTCTCACCCCTCCCTCTCTTTGTCTCTACCTCTCCATCTCTCTCACCCCTCCCCCTCTCTCTCTCTGTCTCTACCTCTCCATCCCTCACCCCTCTTTGTCTCTACCTCTCCATCTCTCTCTCTCTTTGTCTCTACCTCTCCATCTCTCTCTCTCTTTGTCTCTACCTCTCCATCTCTCTCACCCCTCTTTGTCTCTACCTCTCCATCTCTCTCACCCCTCTCCATCTCTCTCACCCCTCTTTGTCTCTACCTCTCCACCTCTCTCACCCCTCTTTGTCTCTACCTCTCCATCTCTCTCACCCCTCTCTGTCTCTACCTCTCCATCTCTCTCACCCCTTCCTCTCTCCCTCTCTGTCTCTACCTCTCCATCTCTCTCTCACCCCCCACCCTCTCCTTTCTCTCTTTGTCTCTACCTCTCCATCTGTATCTCACACCCCTCTCTATGCCATGTCTCTATATCAGCCCTGTATCTTGTTTTGGTAGCTGTGGGATAGGGTTGGAAATCAATCGGTATATATCCATAATTGAAATTAAGAGATTGCCAAACATTTTTTAATGAAGAGATTTTTCTCGCACTGATCTTAACTTTGTTTGTACATAATGTCTCCGCCATCATTTCCTGTGACCCCCAAAAAAATTCTGGACATCAGAACTGCCGTCCCAAGCACAAAGACAGTAACTGCTCATTTCGTCACAAAATAAGTTAATGTCATTTTTGTTGCATTGCGTGCATGCTTAATCACGTGGACAAGTATCCTGCTTCTAGTGTATTGAGTTCAGGAGAAAATTGGGGTCGTTTTAGCAGTAACTGTGAATCCACAGTAAAGTAACTGAACTTACAGTCTTTTAGCTTGGTTTCAACCTGCCCTTGGCTGCAGTTATACTGTCTTTTACCTTGGTTTCAACCTGCCCTTGGCTGCAGTTATACTGTCTTTTACCTTGGTTTCAACCTTATTTAGCTTGTTTACCTTTGGTTTCAACCTGCCCTTGGCTGCAGTTATACTGTCTTTTACCTTGGTTTCAACCTGCCCTTGGCTGCAGTTATACTGTCTTTTACCTTGGTTTCAACCTGCCCTTGGCTGCAGTTATACTGTCTTTTACCTTGGTTTCAACCTGCCCTTGGCTGCAGTTATACTGTCTTTTACCTTGGTTTCAACCTGTTTTCATAGTTATACTGTCTTTTACCTTGGTTTCAACCTGCCCTTTTTTTAGCTTGGTTTCAACCTGCCCTTGGCTGCAGTTACTGTGTTTTACCTTGGTTTCAACCTGCCCTTGGCTGCTGTTACTGTGTTTTACCTTGGTTTCATATCACTTTAGTCTGATAGTGATGCAGTCAAACCTGTATGACACTGACTGACAGCCACACACACATTGCTAATCAACACCATGGCGCTGTATTCCCGGCAGAAAATGATGGTTGAACGGCTCTGAAATGCCGGCATCCGGACCCTGGAAAGAACTTGCTAGCTAAGTACATCTGACACCAGTATTAATTAGCTAGCAAGTAAAGCGAGCATAGACAAACAATGATACCTGCTCTCATAAGAGGAGATCTGCAATTGATACTAACTTCAATCTATTTGCCGATAAAATGAATTATATTCTGAAATTTCGTCTGATGGTTTCTTTGAATCACCATACATACACCATACACACCATTTCTAGCCAGTGACAACCACCTAGCTAAAACTGACGCGCCCAAAACCAAAACCTACCTAGTTAGCATTAGCATGACGCAATAGATTTGTGCTACATGTTCCCATGAGAGACTATCAGCACTTTATACTAGCTTGAATCTATTATACCTAGAATTAAAATAATCCCTATAGTTATATTCTGACATCCCATAGGTTATTTGAATCAGTAACATTACACACACACCACACCACACCGCACGCACGCACGCACGCACGCACGCACACACACACACACACACACACACACACACACACACACACACACAGCTGTGCTAGCTCATCAATAATTTATCTACTCACATGTACAGGGTTTTTGGTTTTCTTTTCTATTCCACTGTCCCAGTCAGGAAAGTTAAAATCTCAAATTGTATCCATCACCTTTGTTGGTGGTATATGTCATTAGCACAACAAGCTTTGACTTGCCAGCTTGTACCTGCTTCAGTGCTGTCATTACATGAACGCAGAAACAGTTTTACATGACTTCCACCAATCCCTGTGGTCTAGATGACTAGTATCAATGCGGATGAAAGTTGCCATGTTGAGGGTGTGTTAGGTACAACCACGTCAACACTATTCCTGTCAATGTCCATCCATGCAACAAACAAAAAAATATATATATATTTTTGTAAATAAAGATGAACATTTAAGAGCCTTTTTGGGAGCAGGTATGAAATTAATAGATGAACTAAATCAACATATTATAGAATAATTGAAAAGGATTATGGTTATTCTGTTTTCACACCAGAAAATGTCAGTATAAATTATTACCATCTGATTAGAATCATTAGGATGCATGTCCCTGGTTACTTTCTCCAAGAGTCCACCAATGGCTAAGACATATGGTCGCCAAATGCAAGAGGCCATGTATCAGGGTAGGCAAAATGAGATATGGGAAAAGTATTGGGAGATGAAGTATAAGGAGAAGAGGACATGGATCTTCCACCTGGTGGCACAGCGATCTAGGAAAAGAAAATCACTGTTGGAGCTGACAGGTCAACGCAGCAGGTCGGTTCTGTACCATCTTCCAAACCAGAGCGGTTCTGCACAACAGGTGTGCAACGTGTTTTTTCTGACAACATTGGGCTACCACCCAGAGAATGACAGGCTGACGATGCAAGTCAATCACCACCAAACTGATTCCACCAAAGGACCAGATGGGAAACAAAGCTTCAGCAAATTTAACATGAATCCTGCAACACATTGAGTCCTCCCTTCCCCAAATCAGCCACTACAGACGAGAGCCCCACATCGCCTCTATCTCCCTACTGACGTTAATATTCGGTTCATGCATAATGACTACAAGGAGAATGTTACGTTCCCCAGTTTCTGTGTTGTGGGTTTGTGTAAATGTATGTGTGTATTTCAGGAAATGGCTTCTCGGATTCCCCCAAGCAGCTGATTGGTCGGCCCCAGAGATGCCAGCTGCGGTTACGAAACCTATCGCAAGGAGTGCAAGCTCTGTTTGGTCATCATCTGAAGACGGAACACAGGGAGAACGAGGCCATGGAAACCCAAGCCTGCCGAGACAACAGCCATGCAGCACCCGAATTCACCACCCCCAACCTCGACTGTAGAAAATATGAGGAACATAAGAAGTCTGCAGGGGCAGAGCAGAAGCCATTACCAGGCTGATGCACAGAAAGATTGGCCAGAGGACTGGTCTGTGAGGAGCATTGATATGCAAAAAGGTTATCATGCTCCCTCTCATGTCAGGTGTGAAAACAACATTGTTCACAAGAAGAATCGTTGCCTATGAGACATTCGCCACCATTGGAAAATGAGTCTCAAAATAAGAAGAAAACTATTTCAGTGGTATGAAGGAACTGCTGGTCGGAAGGAGATCTTCATCTCAGTGGTATGAAGGAACTGCTGGTCGGAAGGAGATCTTCATCTCAGTGGTATGAAGGAACTGCTGGTCGGAAGGAGATCTTCAGTGGTAGATCTTCATCTCAGTGGTATGAAGGAACTGCTGGTCGGAAGGAGATCTGCATCTCAGTGGTATGAAGGAACTGCTGGTCGGAAGGAGATCTTCATCTCAGTGGTATGAAGGAACTGCTGGTCGGAAGGAGATCTTCATCTCAGTGGTATGAAGGAACTGCTGGTCGGAAGGAGATCTTCATCTCAGTGGTATGAAGGAACTGCTGGTCGGAAGAAGATCTTCATCTCAGTGGTATGAAGGAACTGCTGGTCGGAAGGAGATCTTCATCTCAGTGGTATGTGCTGGTAAGGAGATCTTCATCTCAGTGGTATGAAGGAACTGCTGGTCGGAAGGCAGAGGAGATCTTCATCTCAGTGGTATGAAGGAACTGCTGGTCGGAAGGAGATCTTCATCTCAGTGGTATGAAGGAACTGCTGGTCGGAAGGAGATCTTCATCTCAGTGGTATGAAGGAACTGCTGGTCGGAAGGCAGAGGAGATCTTCATCTTACGTAACTGGAGAGGAAGAGAGATGTCAAGCCATCGGTGGAAAACTGGTCCCTCCTAACATCACTGGGGAGTGTTGTCAATGCTGACTCAACTTTGATGCACCCTCAAGTTCTTCGAGCCAGGACACACCTTCACGAGTGCAGACAGTTTCCACCATGGCGTGGAACAGGAAATGAAAGCTCGACCTGGAGGTGTGGTGTACAACTTCCTCCATGTGGTCGCCACTTCCACAGCAGGCAAGGTGGAGGTGGTGGAAATGAAAAAGGAAAACATCCTGGCATGGAAAGCTGGCCATTCCATCGTGTAGCTGAAGAAGGCAGCAGCATGAAAGCTGGCTGAGATCCAGTTGAGGCGTGGATCCAGGAGCCTCTTCCACAAAGTCTCCCATGAAGAAAAGGACTTCACAGAGCTTGACTTCATCATGAAGAAAAACACCCTCGACACTACATATACAGGATAGAAGAGTCCAAGACGATGGACATCATCACCAAGCTGTGTCCTCTGATGCCTGCACAATCAAAGGCAGTTCTGGAATGACTTGGCTTTGAACAGATGTGGAGTAATGTGGAGGAGCACTGAAGAAGATTGACTTAGAAATGAAATGTTACTAGTCAACATTTTATCAATTGTAGCTAAATGTCATTTGGGTCCTCTTATGAATATGAATATGTAAATATGTTTAAAATGTATTCTTAAATCTGTTATTTATTTATTTATTCAAAAGTGTCATTTGAAAAAATACAAATAAAATGTTTTTATTAGCAAATCTCATGGTCATTTTTGATAATTTATCCTACGTCACGTTCCATCATTATATATTACACGACATGTCATTCAAACAACTGCAGTGCTGCTTTTCACATAACAAGACATGGGCTACTTGTCAAACACAGTAATGTAACGTGACTGACGCAGAACCTTCATCTCTATGTAAATGGTATCTTAGTGGAAGACACACAAAGGATGCAACTCTTTTACACTGTCAGTAATTACACTGCTCGTGTGTTAATGAGAAGTACAGTAAACTAACAAATGAAAATGGCAGATACTGCTCTTTGCTTTGGTATTGCCCTGCAATTGATAACATATCATGCCAAGGAAGAAGGCAGTGACTGCCGTTTAAGGGTCAAAGGTCATGTCAAAGGTCAGGGTCAACATTAATTTAAAAAATGTACTCATGGTAAGGCAAACAGATCATTACATCTCCAATGAGCTCCCTAAAATGAATTTGGCTGGACAATAAAATCAACATTGAAGCCATTTTTCTCAGGTCCACTCTATGAGCAGTTACTGCCTTTTAGCTTGGGAGGGAAGAGAAGAGGGAAGAGGGATCACTAACCTCCATTTGGATTGACATTTCTACTTTAATGAGTCGGAAACTATGGACTTCCTGCTTACTCCGGACCAGGAAGTGAAAGTGGCGGCAAAAGAGAGGCAGGATAGGAGGCATCCTGACGAGATTACGTCGGAGAGCAAATAGACCGACATTGCCCTCTGTTTGATTGGTGAACGTGTAGTCACTGGAGAATAAACTGGATGAGCTCCATCATAGACTATCCTATTAATCACTGGAGAATAAACTGGATGAGCTCCATCATAGACTATCCTATTAATCACTGGAGAATAAACTGGATGAGCTCCATCATAGACTATCCTATTAATCACTGGAGAATAAACTGGATGAGCTCCATCATAGACTATCCTATTAATCACTGGAGAATAAACTGGATGAGCTCCATCATAGACTATCCTATTAATCACTGGAGAATAAACTGGATGAGCTCCATCATAGACTATCCTATTAATCACTGGAGAATAAACTGGATGAGCTCCATCATAGACTATCCTATTAATCACTGGAGAATAAACTGGATGAGCTCCATCATAGACTATCCTATTAATCACTGGAGAATAAACTGGATGAGCTCCATCATAGACTATCCTATTAATCACTGGAGAATAAACTGGATGAGCTCCATCATAGACTATCCTATTAATCACTGGAGAATAAACTGGATGAGCTCCATCAGAGACTATCCTATCAATCACTGGAGAATAAACTGGATGAGCTCCATCATAGACTATCCTATTAATCACTGGAGAATAAACTGGATGAGCTCTGTTAGAGACTATCCTATTAATCACTGGAGAATAAACTGGATGAGCTCCATCAGAGACTATCCTATTAATCACTGGAGAATAAACTGGATGAGCTCCATCAGAGACTATCCTATTAATCACTGGAGAATAAACTGGATGAGCTCCATCATAGACTATCCTATTAATCACTGGAGAATAAACTGGATGAGCTCCATCATAGACTATCCTATTAATCACTGGAGAATAAACTGGATGAGCTCTGTTAGAGACTATCCTATTAATCACTGGAGAATAAACTGGATGAGCTCCATCAGAGACTATCCTATTAATCACTGGAGAATAAACTGGATGAGCTCCATCAGAGACTAAAGTAAAGATAAGGTGTTGTATCTTCGGAAATGGAGCTCTGTTAGTATCCTATTAATCACTGGAGAATAAACTGGATGAGCTTGGCTATCCTATCAATCACTGGATAATAAACTGCAGGTACACTTAAGATCACACTGGAGAATAAACTGCCCAATGCCAAGAGTGGCTTCACCAACTGGCAGTCCGACAGACAAATCTGGGTTTGGCAGATGCCATCCTAGAATCACTGGAGAATAAACCTGCCCATCAATGCTATCCTATTAATCACTGGAGAATAATAATGGTCTGGGGCTGTTTTCATGAGAATAAACTAAGCCCCTTAGTACCAGTCACTGGAAATCTTAACACTGACAGCATGAGCAATAACATTCTAGAGACTATCCTATGCTCACTGGAGAATAAAGTTTGGATGAGCCCTTTCCTGTTTCAGCATGACTATGCCCCCAATCACTGGAGGTTTAAACTGGTGTGGAATAACTGGAGAATAACTGTCCTCACAGAACCCTGATTAATCCTGATATAAACTGTATTAGATAGATATATAATCACTAGATAGATATGTATTAGATAGATATGTATCAGAGATATATGTATTAGAAAGATAATCACTGGAGAATAAACTGGATGAGCTCCATCAGAGACTTGGAAAGATATATGTATTAGATAGATATCCATCAGATAGACTATCCTATTAATCACTGGAGAATAATATATGTATTAGAAAGATATATGTATTGGAAAGATATCCTATTAGATAGATATGTAGAGATAGAACTGGATTAGAAAGATCCATCATTAGATAGATATGTATTAGAAAGATATATATTAGAGAATAAATTAGATAGAGCTCCATCAGATAGATATCCTATTAAAAGATATATATGGAAAATATATACTGGATAGATATGTATTAGAGATATCCTATTAATCATATATGTATTAGAAAGATATATGTATTGGAAAGATATATGTATTAGATACTATCCTATTAATAGATATGTATTAGAAAGATATATACTAGATAGATATGTATTAGAAAGATATATATTAGATAGATATGTATTAGAAAGATATACTGGCAGTATTAGATGCCAGGAGATATAATGCATAGTGCCAACTGTAAAGTAGATAATGGTCTGGGGCTGTTTTTCATGATTGGGGCTAAGCCCCTTAGTACCAGTAAAGGGAAATCTAACACGATTCTAGACGATTCTATGCTCCAACTTTGTAGCAACAGTTTGGAGAAGGCCCTTTCCTGTTTCAGCATGACAATGCCCCCATGCATTGTCAAGATCGTAATAACTTAGATGTATTAGATAGATATATTAGATAGATATATATTAGATAGATATGTATTAGAAAGATATATGTATTAGAAAGATATATATTAGATAGATATGTATTAGATAGATATGTATTAGATAGATATGTATTAGATAGATATGTATTAGAAAGATATATGTATTAGATAGATATGTATTAGATAGATATGTATTAGAAAGATATATGTATTAGATAGATATATATTAGATAGATATGTATTAGATAGATATGTATTAGATAGATATATGTATTAGATAGATATATGTATTAGAAAGATATATGTATTAGATAGATATATATTAGATAGATATGTATTAGATAGATATATATTAGATAGATATGTATTAGATAGATATGTATTAGATAGATATATGTATTAGATAGATATGTATTAGATAGATATGTATTAGAAAGATATATGTATTAGATAGATATATGTATTAGATAGATATGTATTAGAAAGATATATGTATTAGATAGATATATATTAGATAGATATGTATTAGATAGATATGTATTAGATAGATATATGTATTAGATAGATATATATTAGAAAGATATGTATTAGATGATAGATATGTATTAGATAGATATATGCATTTCTATTGCAGACATACAATATTAGTTTTCATATGATATTTGATGTGATAAATGTACTGTTTCATATAAACTATGGAACATACTTAAAACGCACTGATGTAGTCAACTCACGAAACCTCGAGTCTGAGTCGAGTCCCAAGTCCCTAGCGTTTAAGTCGAGTCAGAGTCCTGGGACTCAACCACTACAACACCGCAAGGATAGAATGCAAGTATCTATATAGGGGCTTATTACCTGTCGTTGTTGAGCCAGTTTAAAGTGGAGCCCAGGTCCATGCTGGCTGAGAGGGGTTCTCTGGGCCAGGGACTTGGGCTGCAAGTGAGGAGGCCCAGACATGGGCCGTTGCTGCTGGGGGTTCTGGTAGTTATGAACTGGGTGGTTCGTGTTCAAGTTCTGGGCTGAGGTGGACGGCTGTTGTTGTTGTTGATGGGCTGTAGTCTTACTCAGTGGACCTGCCATAGTGGAGGGTTGCTGGGATGCTTTGGGGCTGAAGTGGAGCATTGGTTTGTTGCTGAGCACCTTCATATCCAGGTGGCTGGAGGTGTTGTGTCCGTTGGGCTTGAACAGACAGTTGTTTATGCCTTTACCCTGACTGTCCATGGAGGTCTGGGGGGTGATCCTCTGGCCCATTGAGGCCGGGTTGGAGAGCTTGTCCTGGGGGAAGGAGCTGGAGGAGGGCTGCGTGTTCCAACTGGTCCCTGGTCCTCCTCCCCCTCCAGCCTGAGCCTGTTGGTGTGGCTGTTGGTGGTGGAGCAGGGCTTGAGGGTTGGGCTGCTGCTGGTTCTGGTTGGCTGCCATCTGCTTTAGCTGCTCTGCATGGGACACCTCAGGCCAGCCAGGGAGACCTCTGCTGGGGGGTCCAGCCAGCCCTGAGGGCCCCTGGCCTTGGCTCTTCTGGTTGGTGATGGGGGAGGAGCTGGACATGGTGAAGGAAGGACCAGTTGATGCCGGGCGGAGCTGTGAGGAGCCACCATGGCCATGTGTCTGACCGTAGTCTGGAGAGGAGTACTCTGTCTTGATGGGCTTCTCCAGGTGGGAGCAGAGGGTAGCCGCACTGCCGAACGTATCGTCCTGCTTCAGCATCTTCTCAAACTCCTGGTCGTGCAGAGACGGGACGGTCTTGGTCAGCTCGTCGAACAGATCCTGAAGCTCCGGGTCGATCTGGCTGCTGAACACCATCATCTCAGTAGACCTCTGGCCGCAGGAAGTAACATGGTCTATAGGTTCCTTCTTCATTTCCTTCAGGGTCATGTTGATGAGGTCAGAGTTCATGACCCCATGGGGCATCATGTAGCTGCTGTTGTTGTTTTTCCTGTTTAGGGTCGATGCGTCGCCTCCCATGGACTGTGAGTTGAAGGAACAGGGCCCACCCAAACCACCGCTGCCCCCCTCCAGACGGACACGTTTGAAGTCCAGCCCCGACGGCCCACAGGACAGGCCATTCTGTTGGGAGGAGTAGCCAGGAGTATGGCCCTCGATCTTCCTCCTCAGAGACCCTTGGAGCTGTGGAGAAAAAAGAAAACTCTATTGAAAAAACTGCTCACAGTCACATTATCTTCATTTCAGAATACAATAGTAATTTCAAGCAGTGGCATGTCTCATTTCAAGTAGTGGCATGTCTCATTTCAAGTAGTGGCATGTCTCATTTCAAGTGGTGGCATGTCTAATTTCAAGTGGTGGCATGTCTCATTTCAAGTAGTGGCATGTCTCATTTCAAGTGGTGGCATGTCTCATTACAAGTAGTGGCATGTCTCATTTCAAGTGGTGGCATGTCTCATTACAAGTGGTGGCATGTCTCATTACAAGTGGTGGCATGTCTCATTTCAAGTAGTGGCATGTCTCATTTCAAGTGGTGGCATGTCTCATTTCAAGTAGTGGCATGTCTCATTTCAAGTAGTGGCATGTCTCATTTCAAGTAGTGGCATGTCTCATTTCAAGTAGTGGCATGTCTCATTTCAAGTGGTGGCATGTTCTCATCGTTACAATGTGTATTTTCATATTTCTGTCTGAAGAAAAGGTACAAATAACCACTTCAATGCTATTACCTTACATCAGCATGACATCAATGTAACCAGATCTTTATGTAGCCAAGACAGCTGAAAACCTTGATGCATGGAAGGCAGACTTTCTTGGCAAAAGGTCTTTGTCAAGGCTCTCAGATTAAAGCCGACTAGCGCTGGTCCAATTCAAGTGTTGTCTGAAGACAATCTAACAATTAAGATACCAATACCTCCTATATACATTACAAATAAATCATGTTCTTTGATGTCTTAAACCAATTAAAATGGTTATAATAAAAATGTAGTCCGAGCACAAAGGGTCTCTATGTAAATTAATGAAATTTGACAATCTGCTTCGAGGCCTTTAAACCTTGTTAATTTGACCAGCCAGCCAGGATGTTAGCAGATACTTGACCAGCCAGCATATTAACAGAGACTTGACCAGCCAGCATATTAACAGAGACTTGACCAGCCAGCATATTAACAGAGACTTGACCAGCCAGCCAGCATGTTAACAGAGACTTGACCAGCCAGCATATTAACAGAGACTTGACCAGCCAGCATGTTAACAGAGACTTGACCATCCAGCATATTAACAGAGACTTGACCAGCCAGCCAGCATATTAACAGAGACTTGACCAGCCAGCATATTAACAGAGACTTGACCAGCCAGCATATTAACAGAGACTTGACCAGCCAGCCAGCATGTTAACAGAGACTTGACCAGCCAGCATATTAACAGAGACTTGACCAGCCAGCATATTAACAGAGACTTGACCAGCCAGCCAGCATGTTAACAGAGACTTGACCAGCCAGCATATTAACAGAGACTTGACCAGCCAGCATATTAACAGAGACTTGACCATCCAGCATATTAACAGAGACTTGACCAGCCAGCCAGCATGTTAACAGAGACTTGACCAGCCAGCATGTTAACAGAGACTTGACCAGCCAGCATGTTAACAGAGACTTGACCATCCAGCATGTTAACAGAGACTTGACCAGCCAGCATGTTAACAGAGACTTGACCAGCCAGCATGTTAACAGAGACTTGACCAGCCAGCCAGCATATTAACAGAGACTTGACCAGCCAGCATGTTAACAGAGACTTGACCAGCCAGCCAGCATGTTAACAGAGACTTGACCAGCCAGCATGTTAACAGAGACTTGACCAGCCAGCCAGCATGTTAACAGAGACTTGACCAGCCAGCATATTAACAGAGACTTGACCAGCCAGCATGTTAACAGAGACTTGACCAGTCAGCATATTAACAGAGACTTGACCAGCCAGCCAGCATGTTAACAGAGACTTGACCAGCCAGCCAGCATGTTAACAGAGACTTGACCAGCCAGCCAGCATGTTAACAGAGACTTGACCAGCCAGCATATTAACAGAGACTTGACCAGCCAGCATATTAACAGAGACTTGACCAGCCAGCATGTTAACAGAGACTTGACCATCCAGCATATTAACAGAGACTTGACCATCCAGCATATTAACAGAGACTTGACCAGCCAGCATATTAACAGAGACTTGACCAGCCAGCATATTAACAGAGACTTGACCAGCCAGCATATTAACAGAGACTTGACCAGCCAGCCAGCATGTTAACAGAGACTTGACCAGCCAGCATATTAACAGAGACTTGACCAGCCAGCATGTTAACAGAGACTTGACCAGCCAGCATGTTAACAGAGACTTGACCAGCCAGCATGTTAACAGAGACTTGACCATCCAGCATATTAACAGAGACTTGACCAGCCAGCCAGCATGTTAACAGAGACTTGACCAGCCAGCATGTTAACAGAGACTTGACCATCCAGCATGTTAACAGAGACTTGACCAGCCAGCATGTTAACAGAGACTTGACCAGCCAGCATATTAACAGAGACTTGACCAGCCAGCCAGCATATTAACAGAGACTTGACCAGCCAGCATGTTAACAGAGACTTGACCAGCCAGCCAGCATGTTAACAGAGACTTGACCAGCCAGCATGTTAACAGAGACTTGACCAGCCAGCCAGCATGTTAACAGAGACTTGACCAGCCAGCATATTAACAGAGACTTGACCAGCCAGCATGTTAACAGAGACTTGACCAGTCAGCTATTAACAGAGACTGACCAGCCAGCCAGCATGTTAACAGAGACTTGACCAGCCAGCCAGCATGTTAACAGAGACTTGACCAGCCAGCCAGCATGTTAACAGAGACTTGACCAGCCAGCATATTAACAGAGACTTGACCAGCCAGCATATTAACAGAGACTTGACCAGCCAGCATGTTAACAGAGACTTGACCATCCAGCATATTAACAGAGACTTGACCATCCAGCATATTAACAGAGACTTGACCAGCCAGTATGTTAACAGAGACTTGACCTGCCAGCATGTTAACAGAGACTTGACCAGCCAGCCAGCATGTTAACAGAGACTTGACCAGCCAGCATATTAACAGAGACTTGACCAGCCAGCATATTAACAGAGACTTGACCAGCCAGCATATTAACAGAGACTTGACCAGCCAGCATGTTAACAGAGACTTGACCATCCAGCATATTAACAGAGACTTGACCAGCCAGCATATTAACAGAGACTTGACCAGCCAGCATATTAACAGAGACTTGACCATCCAGCATATTAACAGAGACTTGACCAGCCAGCATGTTAACAGAGACTTGACCATCCAGCATATTAACAGAGACTTGACCAGCCAGCATATTAACAGAGACTTGACCAGCCAGCATGTTAACAGAGACTTGACCTGCCAGCATGTTAACAGAGACTTGACCAGCCAGCCAGCATGTTAACAGAGACTTGACCAGCCAGCATATTAACAGAGACTTGACCAGCCAGCATGTTAACAGAGACTTGACCAGCCAGCATATTAACAGAGACTTGACCAGCCAGCATATTAACAGAGACTTGACCAGCCAGCCAGCATGTTAACAGAGACTTGACCAGCCAGCATGTTAACAGAGACTTGACCAGCCAGCCAGCATGTTAACAGAGACTTGACCAGCCAGCATATTAACAGAGACTTGACCAGCCAGCATATTAACAGAGACTTGACCAGCCAGCATATTAACAGAGACTTGACCAGCCAGCATATTAACAGAGACTTGACCAGCCAGCATGTTAACAGAGACTTGACCAGTCAGCATATTAACAGAGACTTGACCAGCCAGCCAGCATGTTAACAGAGACTTGACCAGCCAGCCAGCATGTTAACAGAGACTTGACCAGCCAGCCAGCATGTTAACAGAGACTAAGCCAGCATATTAACAGAGACTTGACCAGCCAGCATATTAACAGAGACTTGACCAGCCAGCATGTTAACAGAGACTTGACCATCAGCATATTAACAGAGACTTGACCATCCAGCATATTAACAGAGACTTGACCAGCCAGCATATTAACAGAGACTTGACCAGCCAGCATATTAACAGAGACTTGACCAGCCAGCATATTAACAGAGACTTGACCAGCCAGCCAGCATGTTAACAGAGACTTGACCAGCCAGCATATTAACAGAGACTTGACCAGCCAGCATGTTAACAGAGACTTGACCAGCCAGCATGTTAACAGAGACTTGACCAGCCAGCATGTTAACAGAGACTTGACCAGCCAGCATATTAACAGAGACTTGACCAGCCAGCCAGCATGTTAACAGAGACTTGACCAGCCAGCATGTTAACAGAGACTGGCATCCAGCATGTTAACAGAGACTTGACCAGCCAGCATGTTAACAGAGACTTGACCAGCCAGCATATTAACAGAGACTTGACCAGCCAGCCAGCATATTAACAGAGACTTGACCAGCCAGCATGTTAACAGAGACTTGACCAGCCAGCCAGCATGTTAACAGAGACTTGACCAGCCAGCATGTTAACAGAGACTTGACCAGCCAGCCAGCATGTTAACAGAGACTTGACCAGCCAGCATATTAACAGAGACTTGACCAGCCAGCATGTTAACAGAGACTTGACCAGTCAGCATATTAACAGAGACTTGACCAGCCAGCCAGCATGTTAACAGAGACTTGACCAGCCAGCCAGCATGTTAACAGAGACTTGACCAGCCAGCCAGCATGTTAACAGAGACTTGACTTTAACAGAGACTTGACCAGCCAGCATATTAACAGAGACATGTTAACAGAGACTTGACCAGCCAGCATGTTGACCATCCAGCATATTAACAGAGACTTGACCAGCCAGCATATTAACAGAGACTTGACCAGCCAGCATGTTAACAGAGACTTGACCAGCCAGCCAGCATGTTAACAGAGACTTGACCAGCCAGCATATTAACAGAGACTTGACCATCCAGCATATTAACAGAGACTTGACCAGCCAGATATTAACAGAGACCAGCCAGCATGTTAACAGAGACTTGACCAGCCAGCATATTAACAGAGACTTGACCAGCCAGCATATTAACAGAGACTTGACCAGCCAGCCAGCATATTAACAGAGACTTGACCAGCCAGCATATTAACAGAGACTTGACCAGCCAGCATGTTAACAGAGACTTGACCAGCCAGCATGTTAACAGAGACTTGACCAGCCAGCATATTAACAGAGACTTGACCAGCCAGCATGTTAACAGAGACTTGACCATATTAACAGAGACTTGACCAGCCAGCAGCATGTTAACAGAGACTTGACCAGCCAGCATATTAACAGAGACTTGACCAGCCAGCATGTTAACAGAGACTTGACCAGCCAGCATATTAACAGAGACCAGCATATTAACAGAGACTTGACCAGCCAGCCAGCATATTAACAGAGACTTGACCAGCCAGCATGTTAACAGAGACTTGACCAGCCAGCATGTTAACAGAGACTTGACCAGCCAGCATATTAACAGAGACTTGACCAGCCAGCATATTAACAGAGACTTGACCAGCCAGCATATTAACAGAGACTTGACCAGCCAGCCAGCATGTTAACAGAGACTTGACCAGCCAGCATATTAACAGAGACTTGACCAGCCAGCATATTAACAGAGACTTAACAGAGACTTGACCAGCCAGCATGTTAACAGAGACTTGACCAGCCAGCAGTTAACAGAGACTTGACCAGCCAGCATGTTAACAGAGACTTGACCAGCCAGCATGTTAACAGAGACTTGACCAGCCAGCATGTTAACAGAGACTTGACCAGCCAGCAGAGACTTGACCAGCCAGCATGTTAACAGAGACTTGACCAGCCAGCATATTAACAGAGACTTGACCAGCCAGCCAGCATGTTAACAGAGACTTGACCAGCCAGCATGTTAACAGAGACTTGACCAGCCAGCATATTAACAGAGACTTGACCAGCCAGCATATTAACAGAGACTTGACCAGCCAGCATATTAACAGAGACTTGACCAGCCAGCCAGCATGTTAACAGAGACTTGACCAGCCAGCATATTAACAGAGACTTGACCAGCCAGCATGTTAACAGAGACTTGACCAGCCAGCAGCATATTAACAGAGACTTGACCAGCCAGCAGCATGTTAACAGAGACTTAACAGAGACTTGACCAGCCAGCATGTTAACAGAGACTTGACCAGCCAGCATATTAACAGAGACTTGACCAGCCAGCATATTAACAGAGACTTGACCAGCCAGCATGTTAACAGAGACTTGACCAGCCAGCATATTAACAGAGACTTGACCAGCCAGCCAGCATGTTAACAGAGACTTGACCAGCCAGCATATTAACAGAGACTTGACCAGCCAGCCAGCATGTTAACAGAGACTTGACCAGCCAGCATATTAACAGAGACTTGACCAGCCAGCATATTAACAGAGACTTGACCAGCCAGCCAGCATGTTAACAGAGACTTGACCAGCCAGCATGTTAACAGAGACTTGACCAGCCAGCATATTAACAGAGACTTGACCAGCCAGCATATTAACAGAGACTTGACCAGCCAGCATGTTAACAGAGACTTGACCAGCCAGCATGTTAACAGAGACTTGACCAGCCAGCCAGAGACTGTTAGCCAGCATATTAACAGAGACTTGACCAGCCAGCATGTTAACAGAGACTTTAACAGAGACTTGACCAGCCAGCATGTTAACAGAGACTTGACCAGCCAGCATATTAACAGAGACTTGACCAGCCAGCATGTTAACAGAGACTTGACCAGCCAGCCAGCATATTAACAGAGACTTGACCAGCCAGCCAGCATGTTAACAGAGACTTGACCAGCCAGCATATTAACAGAGACTTGACCAGCCAGCATATTAACAGAGACTTGACCAGCCAGCATGTTAACAGAGACTTGACCAGCCAGCATGTTAACAGAGACTTGACCAGCCAGCATATTAACAGAGACTTGACCAGCCAGCATGTTAACAGAGACTTGACCAGCCAGCATATTAACAGAGACTTGACCAGCCAGCCAGCATGTTAACAGAGACTAACCAGCCAGCATGTTAACAGAGACTTGACCAGCCAGCATATTAACAGAGACTTGACCAGCCAGCATGTTAACAGAGACTTGACCAGCCAGCATATTAACAGAGACTTGACCAGCCAGCAGCATGTTAACAGAGACTTGACCAGCCAGCATATTAACAGAGACTTGACCAGCCAGCATATTAACAGAGACTTGACCAGCCAGCATGTTAACAGAGACTTGACCAGCCAGCATATTAACAGAGACTTGACCAGCCAGCATATTAACAGAGACTTGACCAGCCAGCATGTTAACAGAGACTTGACCAGCCAGCATATTAACAGAGACTTGACCAGCCAGCATATTAACAGAGACTTGACCAGCCAGCATATTAACAGAGACTTGACCAGCCAGCATATTAACAGAGACTTGACCAGCCAGCATGTTAACAGAGACTTGACCAGCCAGCCAGCATGTTAACAGAGACTTGACCAGCCAGCATATTAACAGAGACTTGACCAGCCAGCCAGAGACTTGACCAGCCAGCATATTAACAGAGACTTGACCAGCCAGCATGTTAACAGAGACTTGATGTTAACAGAGACTTGACCAGCCAGCATATTAACAGAGACTTGACCAGCCAGCATGTTAACAGAGACTTGACCAGCCAGCATATTAACAGAGACTTGACCAGCCAGCATATTTAACAGAGACTTGACCAGCCAGCATATTAACAGAGACTTGACCAGCCAGCATGTTAACAGAGACTTGACCAGCCAGCATATTAACAGAGACTTGACCAGCCAGCATATTAACAGAGACTTGACCAGCCAGCCAGCATATTAACAGAGACTTGACCAGCCAGCATGTTAACAGAGACTTGACCAGCCAGCATATTAACAGAGACTTGACCAGCCAGCATATTAACAGAGACTTGACCAGCCAGCATATTAACAGAGACTTGACCAGCCAGCATATTAACAGAGACTTGACCAGCCAGCATATTAACAGAGACTTGACCAGCCAGCATATTAACAGAGACTTGACCAGCCAGCATATTAACAGAGACTTGACCAGCCAGCATATTAACAGAGACTTGACCAGCCAGCATATTAACAGAGACTTGACCCAGCCAGCATGTTAACAGAGACTTGACCAGCCAGCATGTTAACAGAGACTTGACCAGCCAGCATATTAACAGAGACTTGACCAGCCAGCATATTAACAGAGACTTGACCAGCCAGCCAGCATGTTAACAGAGACCAGCAGCATATTAACAGAGACTTGACCAGCCAGCCAGCATATTAACAGAGACTTGACCAGCCAGCATATTAACAGAGACTTGACCAGCCAGCATATTAACAGAGACTTGACCAGCCAGCATATTAACAGAGACTTGACCAGCCAGCATATTAACAGAGACTTGACCAGCCAGCATGCAACAGAGACTGTTAACAGAGACTTGACCAGCCAGCATATTAACAGAGACTTGACCAGCCAGCATGTTAACAGAGACTTGACCAGCCAGCCAGCATATTAACAGAGACTTGACCAGCCAGCATATTAACAGAGACTTGACCAGCCAGCCAGCATATTAACAGAGACTTGACCAGCCAGCATATTAACAGAGACTTGACCAGCCAGCCAGCATATTAACAGAGACTTGACCAGCCAGCATATTAACAGAGACTTGACCAGCCAGCATATTAACAGAGACTTGACCAGCCAGCATATTAACAGAGACTTGACCAGCCAGCATGTTAACAGAGACTTGACCAGCCAGCATATTAACAGAGACTTGACCAGCCAGCCAGCATGTTAACAGAGACTTGACCAGCCAGCCAGCATATTAACAGAGACTTGACCAGCCAGCATGTTAACAGAGACTTGACCAGCCAGCATATTAACAGAGACTTGACCAGCCAGCATAACAGAGACTTGACCAGCCAGCATATTAACAGAGACTTGACCAGCCAGCATATTAACAGAGACTTGACCAGCCAGCAGCATATTAACAGAGACTTGACCAGCCAGCATATTTAACAGAGACTTGACCAGCCAGCATGTTAACAGAGACTTGACCAGCCAGTCAGCATGTTAACAGAGACTTGACCAGTCAGCATGTTAACAGAGACTTGACCAGCCAGCATGTTAACAGAGACTTGACCAGCCAGCATATTAACAGAGACTTGACCAGCCAGCCAGCATGTTAACAGAGACTTGACCAGCCAGCATGTTAACAGAGACTTGACCAGCCAGCATGTTAACAGAGACTTGACCAGCCAGCATATTAACAGAGACTTGACCAGCCAGCAGCATGTTAACAGAGACTTGACCAGCCAGCCAGCATGTTAACAGAGACTTGACCAGCCAGCATGTTAACAGAGACCAGCCAGCATGTTAACAGAGACTTGACCAGCCAGCCAGCATGTTAACAGAGACTTGACCAGCCAGCATGTTAACAGAGACTTGACCAGCCAGCATGTTAACAGAGACTTGACCAGCCAGCATATTAACAGAGACTTGACCAGCCAGCATGTTAACAGAGACTTGACCAGCCAGCATATTAACAGAGACTTGACCAGCCAGCCAGCATGTTAACAGAGACTTGACCAGCCAGCCAGCATGTTAACAGAGACTTGACCAGCCAGCAGCATGTTAACAGAGACTTGACCAGCCAGCAGCATGTTAACAGAGACTTGACCAGCCAGCATAACAGAGACTTGACCAGCCAGCAGTTAACAGAGACTTGACCAGCCAGCCAGCATGTTAACAGAGACTTGACCAGCCAGCATGTTAACAGAGACTTGACCAGCCAGCATGTTAACAGAGACTTGACCAGCCAGCATATTAACAGAGACTTGACCAGCCAGCATGTTAACAGAGACTTGACCAGCCAGCATATTAACAGAGACTTGACCAGCCAGCATGTTAACAGAGACTTGACCAGCCAGCATATTAACAGAGACTTGACCAGCCAGCCAGCATGTTAACAGAGACTTGACCAGCCAGCATGTTAACAGAGACTTGACCAGCCAGCATGTTAACAGAGACTTGACCAGCCAGCATATTAACAGAGACTTGACCAGCCAGAATGTTAACAAGGCCAGTAGGGTGATAGGAGCTGCTCTACTTTATGGTAATAGGAGCTGCTCTACAGTAGGGTGATAGGAGCTGCTCTACAGTAGGATGATAGGAGCTGCTCTACTTTATGGTAATAGGAGCTGCTCTACAGTAGGGTGATAGGAGCTGCTCTACAGTAGGGTGATAGGAGCTGCTCTACAGTAAGGTAATAGGAGCTGCTCTACAGTAGGGTGATAGGAGCTGCTCTACAGTAGGGTAATAGGAGCTGCTCTACAGTAAGGTAATAGGAGCTGCTCTACAGTAGGGTGATAGGAGCTGCTCTACAGTAGGGTGATAGGAGCTGCTCTACAGTAAGGTAATAGGAGCTGCTCTACAGTAGGGTGATAGGAGCTGCTCTACAGTAGGGTAATAGGAGCTGCTCTACATTAGGGTGATAGGAGCTGCTCTACAGTAGGGTGATGGGAGCTGCTCTACATTAGGGTAATAGGAGCTGCTCTACATTAGGGTAATAGGAGCTGCTCTACAGTAGGGTAATAGGAGCTGCTCTACAGTAGGGTAATAGGAGCTGCTCTACAGTAGGGTAATAGGAGCTGCTCTACAGTAGGGTGATAGGAGCTGCTCTACAGTAGGGTAATAGGAGCTGCTCTACAGTAGGGTGATAGGAGCTGCTCTACAGTAGGGTAATAGGAGCTGCTCTACAGTAGGGTAATAGGAGCTGCTCTACAGTAGGGTAATAGGAGCTGCTCTACAGTAGGGTAATAGGAGCTGCTCTACAGTAGGGTGATAGGAGCTGCTCTACAGTAGGGTGATAGGAGCTGCTCTACAGTAGGGTAATAGGAGCTGCTCTACAGTAGGGTGATAGGAGCTGCTCTACAGTAGGGTAATAGGAGTTGCTCTACAGTAGGGTAATAGGAGCTGCTCTACAGTAGGGTGATAGGAGCTGCTCTACAGTAGGGTGATAGGAGCTGCTCTACAGTAGGATGATAGGAGCTGCTCTACAGTACGGTAATAGGAGCTGCTCTACAGTAGGGTGATAGGAGCTGCTCTACAGTAGGGTAATAGGAGCTGCTCTACAGTAGGGTAATAGGAGCTGCTCTACAGTAGGGTGATAGGAGCTGCTCTACAGTAGGGTAATAGGAGCTGCTCTACAGTAGGGTGATAGGAGCTGCTCTACAGTAGGGTGATAGGAGCTGCTCTACAGTAGGGTAATAGGAGCTGCTCTACAGTAGGGTGATAGGAGCTGCTCTACAGTAGGGTAATAGGAGCTGCTCTACAGTAGGGTGATAGGAGCTGCTCTACAGTAGGGTAATAGGAGCTGCTCTACAGTAGGGTGAATAGGAGCTGCTCTACAGTAGGGTGATAGGAGCTGCTCTACAGTAGGGTATAGGAGCTGCTCTACAGTAGGATGATAGGAGCTGCTCTACAGTAGGGTGATAGGAGCTGCTCTACAGTAAGGTGATAGGAGCTGCTCTACAGTAGGGTAATAGGAGCTGCTCTACATTAGGGTAATAGGAGCTGCTCTACAGTAGGGTGATAGGAGCTGCTCTACAGTAGGGTAATAGGAGCTGCTCTACAGTAGGGTGATAGGAGCTGCTCTACATTAGGGTGATAGAAGCTGCTCTACAGTAGGGTGATAGGAGCTGCTCTACAGTAGGATGATAGGAGCTGCTCTACTTTATGGTAATAGGAGCTGCTCTACAGTAGGGTGATAGGAGCTGCTCTACAGTAGGGTGATAGGAGCTGCTCTACAGTAAGGTAATAGGAGCTGCTCTACAGTAGGGTGATAGGAGCTGCTCTACAGTAGGGTAATAGGAGCTGCTCTACAGTAAGGTAATAGGAGCTGCTCTACAGTAGGGTGATAGGAGCTGCTCTACAGTAGGATGATAGGAGCTGCTCTACAGTAGGGTGATAGGAGCTGCTCTACAGTAGGGTGATAGGAGCTACTCTACAGTAGGGTGATAGGAGCTGCTCTACAGTATGGTAATAGGAGCTGCTCTACATTAGGGTAATAGGAGCTGCTCTACAGTAGGTTAATAGGAGCTGCTCTACAGTAGGGTAAGAGGAAAAAAACAGTGATGAAACTGGAGAATAACAGTGTGTATCGGTGCAGCCAGCAGATATATTTAGGAACCCTGACAGAACCGATCGTCGACAGAGAGAAGAATATTTTTAAGCCTTTATCTTATCTTTCTCGTTGACATAAATTCTACCTCCCTCTCCATTGTGTTGTGTTGCAGGGTAGAGATAGCCAGAATGATCCTTTCTTATTAGAGATTCTACTTATCATGCCGGCATTCTCTGAGATCTATCTGCCTCTTCTCTTTGTGCTCTGATGGCTTTACCTATGATTCACTACGAGAGGGTTGGGATACATCCAAAATGGCAGGCTATTCCTTATACTAACACTATATAGGGAATAGGGTGCCATTTGGGACACCTCTAGATAAACTGTAACACATCCTCAAGCTACTAACTTTATCCTGGACAGAAAAGTGTAATTAATTATAGATCTCAAGCAACAAAAGAATTTGGAGAGAACATTTTTAATTCTGTCAGTTACTAGTTGCCAATAATTGCTTTCCAGTCTTAGAGTCTTAGTCCACAGACACTACAGTGACTCAGGGGCCATTATCGACACATAGAGATGAGACGTTATTTGAAGAGTGTTATTTAAAGTTAAAGACAAAAGCAAACAACATTACAGGAGCAAAACTCCTGTAATATCCTGGAGCTACAGGACACTACAGGGCTTCTTCCGACCGCTCTACGACAGATTCCTGGAGCTACAGGACACTACAGGGCTTCTTCCAACCGCTCTACGACAGATTCCTGGAGCTACAGGACACTACAGGGCTTCTTCCGACCGCTCTACGACAGATTCCGGGAGCTACAGGACACTACAGGGCTTCTTCCGACCGCTCTACGACAGATTCCTGGAGCTACAGGACACTACAGGGCTGCTTCCACCAAACAACATGAGGAGGGTTGGCTCAGAACTTCTGAAAATAGTTTCTAAAGAACTGATTCTTGCACTGAAAGATTCCAAAAAGGGGCCAATCATTTCAGGTCCGGTACGATAGTTGAAAGATTCAGTGTGAAAGATTCAGCAGGCTACTGGCATTACAAACATGACTAAAATATTACTATAGTTATGTTGAAATCATTTACATTACATTTACATTACATTTAAGTCATTTAGCAGACGCTCTTATCCAGAGCGACTTACAAATTGGTGCATTCACCTTATGACATCCAGTGGAACAGTCACTTTACAATAGTGCATCTAAATCTTAAAGGGGGGGGGTGAGAGGGATTACTTATCCTATCCTAGGTATTCCTTGGAAATCACTTTTATAGATAAAGTAACTTTGCTTTACAGGAATGAAGGAGTCCATCCAAATAATGTTGACTACTGGACTCTCGCATTTCAAGGTTGCGATGAGACGATGACTCATCAATGACGCGACCAGTTTAGTTAGTTCCTTCCAATGTTTTGCTGAGTTGTCATCAAATGTACAGTATCCCAGGGGCGTTGGCAGATACAATGTAAGTAACTTAATTTAAATCTACTTCTGATAAGCTTCCCAATAAAGCATTAAAAACAATCAAGCATCACGGAAAAGTGCAAAAAATTGTCCATATCAACATATGTAGCCTAAGAAACAAGGTTCATGAAGTCAATAACTTGCAAGTAACAGACTTTCATATCCTGACTAATTCTTAAACTCACTTAGATAATACATTTGATGATACAGTAGCAGAAATGCATGGTTATAACATCTAAAGACAGAAATGCCAATAGGGGAGGTGTTGCGGTCTATATTCAGAACCACATTCCTGTAAAGCTTAGAGAGGATCACATGTTAAATACTGTTGAAGTGACAGTACGTACATACCCCAACCAGAAGCCATGGATTAGAGGCAGCATCCTCACTGAGCTAAAGGGTAGAGCTGCCACTTTCAATGAGCGGGACTCAAACCCGGAAGTTTAAAAGAAATCCCGCTATGCTCTCCGAAGAACCATCAAACAGGCAACGCGTCAATAAAGGACTGAGATCGAGTCATACACCGGCTCTGACACTCGTCGGATGTGGCAGGGCCTGCAAACCATTACAGACTACAAAGGGAAGCACAGCTGAGAGCTACCCGGTGACACAAGCCTACCAGACAAGCTAAAATACTTTGATGCTTCGACGCAAATAACATTGAAACAATCATGAGAGCACCAGCTGTACCGGAAGAGTGTGTGATCACCCTCCCCGCAGCCGATGTGGGTAAGACCTTTAGACAGGTCAACATTCACAAGGTCGCAGGGCCAGACAGATTATCAGGACGGTGACCAACTAGCAAGTGTCTTCACTGATATTTTCAAACTCTCCCTGTCCGAGTCTGTTATATGAACACGTTTTAAGCAGACCACCATAGTCCCAAGAACACAGGTAACCTGCCTAAATGACTACAGACGCGTAGCACTCACGCCATGAGGTGCTTTGAAAGGCTCACATCAACACCATCATCCCAGAAATCCTAAACCCTAGACCCACTTGCATACAGCCCCAACACTTCCACACTGCCCTTACCCACCTGGACAAAAGGAACACTTATGTGAGAATGCTATTCATTGACTACAGCTCAGCGTTCAACACCATAAAACCCTCAAAGCTCATTACTAAGCTAAGGACCCTGGGACTAAACACCTCCCTCTGCAACTGGATCCTGGACTTCCTGACGCCCCCCAGGTGGTAAGGGTAGGCAACAACAACCGTGTGGTGCCAGGATAACAACCTCTCCCTCAACATGATCAAGACTAAGGAGATGATTGTGGACTACAGGAAAAAGAGGACCGAGCACACGCTCCGTTCTCATCAACGGGGCTGCAGTGGAGCAGGTTGAGAGCTTCAAGTTCCTTGGTGTCCACATCACAAACAAACTAACATAGTCCAAGCACATGAAGCAGGCACGACAAAATCTATTCCTCCTCAGGAGACTGAAAAGATTTGGCATGGGTCCTCAGATCCTCAAAAGGTTCTACACCGAGAGCACATTACTGCCTGGTATGGCAACTGCTCGGCCTCCGACCGCAAGGCACTACAGAGGGTAGTACGAAGGGCCCAGTACATCGCTTCCTACCATCCAGGATCTCTATACCAGGCAGTGTCAGAGGAAGGCCCTAAAAATTGGCAAAGAATCCAGCCACCCCAGTTATAGAGTGTTCTCTCTGCTACCACACGCCAAGTCTAGGTCCAAAAGGCTTCTAAACAGACATAAGACTCATGAACATCTAGTCAAATGGCTACCCAGACCAGCTTCTACACCCCCTAATGTTGCAGAAATCTGCTCTAAAACAGTATCCAAATCCATAGGATGTAGCCATCACAATATAGTAGCCATATCTAGGAAAACCAAAGTTCCAAAGGCTAGGCCTAATATAGTGTATAAGAGGTCAGGCTGGGCCTAATATAGTGTATAAGAGGTCAGGCTGGGCCTAATATAGTGTTTAAGAGGTCAGGCTGGGCCTAATATAGTGTATAAGAGGTCAGGCTGGGCCTAATATAGTGTTTAAGAGGTCAGGCTGGGCCTAATATAGTGTATAAGAGGTCAGGCTGGGCCTAATATAGTGTTTAAGAGGTCAGGCTGGGCCTAATATAGTGTTTAAGAGGTCAGGCTGGGCCTAATATAGTGTATAAGAGGTCAGGCTGGGCCTAATATAGTGTTTAAGAGGTCAGGCTGGGCCTAATATAGTGTTTAAGAGGTCAGGCTGGGCCTAATATAGTGTTTAAGAGGTCAGGCTGGGCCTAATATAGTGTATAAGAGGTCAGGCTGGGCCTAATATAGTGTTTAAGAGGTCAGGCTGGGCCTAATATAGTGTTTAAGAGGTCAGGCTGGGCCTAATATAGTGTTTAAGAGGTCAGGCTGGGCCTAATATAGTGTTTAAGAGGTCAGGCTGGGCCTAATATAGTGTATAAGAGGTCAGGCTGGGCCTAATATAGTGTATAAGAGGTCAGGCTGGGCCTAATATAGTGTATAAGAGGTCAGGCTGGGCCTAATATAGTGTATAAGAGGTCAGGCTGGGCCTAATATAGTGTATAAGAGGTCAGGCTGGGCCTAATATAGTGTATAAGAGGTCAGGCTGGGCCTAATATAGTGTATAAGAGGTCAGGCTGGGATTAATATAGTGTATAAGAGGTCAGGCTGGGCCTAATATAGTGTATAAGAGGTCAGGCTGGGCCTAATATAGTGTATAAGAGGTCAGGCTGGGCCTAATATAGTGTATAAGAGGTCAGGCTGGGCCTAATATAGTGTATAAGAGGTCAGGCTGGGCCTAATATAGTGTTTAAGAGGTCATACAATAAGTTTTGCAGTAATTCCTCCGTTGACGATGTAAATAATATTTGCTGGTCTGTGGTGTAATGAGGAGCAACCAGACGCTGCTGGTCTGTGGTGTGTAATGAGGAGCAACCAGACGCTGCTGGTCTGTGGTGTGTAATGAGGAGCAACCAGACGCTGCTGGTCTGTGGTGTAATGAGGAGCAACCAGACGCTGCTGGTCTGTGGTGTAATGAGGAGCAACCAGACGCTGCTGGTCTGTGGTGTAATGAGGAGCAACCAGATGCTGCTGGTCTGTGGTGTGTAATGAGGAGCAACCAGACGCTGCTGGTCTGTGGTGTGTAATGAGGAGCAACCAGATGCTGCTGGTCTGTGGTGTAATGAGGAGCAACCAGACGCTGCTGGTCTGTGGTGTGTAATGAGGAGCAACCAGACACTGCTGGGTCTGTGGTGTGTAATGAGGAGCAACCAGATGCTGCTGGTCTGTGGTGTAATGAGGAGCAACCAGACGCTGCTGGTCTGTGGTGTAATGAGGAGCAACCAGACGCTGCTGGTCTGTGGTGTAATGAGGAGCAACCAGATGCTGCTGGTCTGTGGTGTGTAATGAGGAGCAACCAGACGCTGCTGGTCTGTGGTGTGTAATGAGGAGCAACCAGATGCTGCTGGTCTGTGGTGTAATGAGGAGCAACCAGACGCTGCTGGTCTGTGGTGTGTAATGAGGAGCAACCAGACGCTGCTGGTCTGTGGTGTAATGAGGAGCAACCAGACGCTGCTGGTCTGTGGTGTGTAATGAGGAGCAACCAGACGGTCTGTGGTGTAATGAGGGAGCTGCTGGTCTGTGGTGTGCTGGTCTGTGGTGTAATGAGGAGCAACCAGACGCTGCTGGTCTGTGGTGTGTAATGAGGAGCAACCAGATGCTGCTGGTCTGTGGTGTGTAATGAGGAGCAACCAGACGCTGCTGGTCTGTGGTGAGGAGCAACCAGACACTGTAATGAGGAGCAACCAGATGCTGCTGGTCTGTGGTGTAATGCAACCAGACGCTGCTGGTCTGTGGTGTAATGAGTGCTGGTCTGTGGTGTGTAATGAGGAGCAACCAGACGCTGCTGGTCTGTGGTGTAATGAGGAGCAACCAGATGCTGCTGGTCTGTGGTGTAATGAGGAGCAACCAGATGCTGCTGGTCTGTGGTGTAATGAGGAGCAACCAGACGCTGCTGGTCTGTGGTGTGTAATGAGGAGCAACCAGACACTGCTGGGTCTGTGGTGTGTAATGAGGAGCAACCAGACGCTGCTGGTCTGTGGTGTGTAATGAGGAGCAACCAGACGCTGCTGGTCTGTGGTGTGTAATGAGGAGCAACCAGATGCTGCTGGTCTGTGGTCTGTGTAATGAGGAGCAACCAGATGCTGCTGAGGCTGGTCTGGTCTGGTGTGTAATGAGGAGCAACCAGATGCTGCTGGTCTGTGGTGTGTAATGAGGAGCAACCAGACGCTGCTGGTCTGTGGTGTGTAATGAGGAGCAACCAGATGCTGCTGGTCTGTGGTGTGTAATGAGGAGCAACCAGACGCTGCTGGTCTGTGGTGTGTAATGAGGAGCAACCAGATGCTGCTGGTCTGTGGTGTGTAATGAGATGCAACCAGACGCTGCTGGTCTGTGGTGTGTAATGAGGAGCAACCAGACGCTGCTGGTCTGTGGTGTGTAATGAGGAGCAACCAGACGCTGCTGGTCTGTGGTGTAATGAGGAGCAACCAGACGCTGCTGGTCTGTGGTGTGTAATGAGGAGCAACCAGATGCTGCACTTGACACATTTATTCTAGTTACTAATAAACACCCATTAAGAAAATGACTGTAAAAACGGTCAAATCCCCTTGGATTGATGAGGAATTAAACATGGTATGGTTGAGAGGGATGAGACAAAAGGTATAGCAAATAAGTCTGGCAGCCCAACTGATTGGCAAACATACTGCAAATTGAAAAATCATGTGACAAAATTAAATAAAAATAAACTATGCTATGAAACAGAGATCAATTATATAAAGAATGATAGTAAAAAGATGGAGCATCTTCAATTAAATATTTGGAAAAAAGGTAATATCATCTCCGTCATTCATTGAATCAGATGGCTCATTCACAAACCCCACGGATATTGCCAACTACTTTAATTATTTTTTTAATTTGATTTTTTATTTTTTATTTACCTTTATTTTACTAGGCAAGTCAGTTAAGAACAAATTCTTATTTTCAATGACGGCCTGGGAACAGTGGGTTAACTGCCTTGTTCAGGGGCAGAATGACAGATTTGTACCTTGTCAGCTCGGGGGTTTGAACTTGCAACCTTCCGGTTACTAGTCCAACGCTCTAACCACTAGGCCACCCTGCCGCCCCTACACTCTAACCACTAGGCTACCCTGCCGCCTCTACACTCTAACCACTAGGCTACCCTGCCGCCTCTACACTCTAACCACTAGGCTACCCTGCCTCCCCTACACTCTAACCACTAGGCTACCCTGCCGCCCCTACACTCTAACCACTAGGCTACCCTACCTCCTCTACACTCTAACCACTAGGCTACCCTACCTCCTCTACACTCTAACCACTAGGCTACCCTGCCGCCCCTACACTCTAACCACTAGGCTACCCTGCCGCCCCTACACTCTAACCACTAGGCTACCCTGCCGCCCCTACACTCTAACCACTAGGCTACCCTACCTCCTCTACACTCTAACCACTAGGCTACCCTGCCGCCCCTACACTCTAACCACTAGGCTACCCTGCCGCCCCTACACTCTAACCACTAGGCTACCCTGCCGCCCCTACACTCTAACCACTAGGCTACCCTGCCGCCCCTACATTCTAACCACTAGGCTACCCTGCCGCCTCTACACTCTAACCACTAGGCTAGAATGATTAGCAAACTTAGGCATCACATGGCAGCAGCAAATGATGACACTACATATCCAAGTATATCTGCCCACCATTTGAAAGACAGCATTGTACTTGGGACATATCACATTCACTAAACCTTAAACCTCAACTAAATCTTGTAATGAATACTGTGGAAATTGAGCAAGTTGAGGTGATGTCATGGTCAAAACATATTGATGCAGTAGTAGCTAAGATGGGGAGAAGTCTGTCCATAATAAAGAGATACTCTGTCTTCTTAACAACACTATCAACAAGGCAGGTCCTACAGACCCTAGTTTCTACCTTCTTAACAACACTATCAACAAGGCAGGTCCTACAGACCCTAGTTTCTACCTTCTTAACAACACTATCAACAAGGCAGGTCCTACAGGCCCTAGTTTCTACCTTCTTAACAACACTATCAACAAGTCAGGTCCTACAGGCCCCAGTTTCTACCTTCTTAACAACACTATCAACAAGTCAGGTCCTACAGGCCCCAGTTTCTACCTTCTTAACAACACTATCAACAAGGCAGGTCCTACAGGCCCTACTTTCTACCTTCTTAACAACACTATCAACAAGGCAGGTCCTACAGGCCCTAGTTTTGTCACACCTGGACTACTGTTCGGTGGTGTGGTCAGGTGCCACAAAGAGGGAAAATTGCAATTGTCTCAGAACAGGGAAGCACGGCTGGTCCTTGGATGTACACAGATAGCTAATATTAATAATATGCATGTCAATCTCTCCTGGCTCAAAGTGGAGGAGAGATTGACTTCCTCACTACTTGAATTTATGAGAGGTATTGACATGTTGAATACACCGAGCTGTCTGTTT
Source organism: Oncorhynchus gorbuscha (assembly GCF_021184085.1). Lineage (NCBI taxonomy): Eukaryota > Metazoa > Chordata > Actinopteri > Salmoniformes > Salmonidae > Oncorhynchus > Oncorhynchus gorbuscha. Next base: position 2,590,961 of record NC_060185.1, read on the forward strand.
GAGGACAGGAGAGGAGTAGAGAGGAGAGGAGTGGAGAGGACAGGAGAGGAGTAGAGAGGAGAGGAGTGGAGAGGACAGGAGAGGAGTAGAGAGGAGAGGAGTGGAGAGGACAGAGGACAGGAGAGGACAGGACAGGACAGGAGAGGAGAGGAGAGGAGAGGAGAGGAGAGGAGAGGAGAGGAGAGGAGAGGAGAGGAGAGGAGAGGAGAGGAGAGGAGAGGAGAGGAGAGGAGAGGAGAGGAGAGGAGAGGAGAGGAGAGGAGAGGAGAGGAGAGGAGAGGAGAGGAGTAGAGAGGAGAGGAGTGGAGAGGACAGAGGACAGGAGAGGAGTAGAGAGGAGAGGAGTGGAGAGGACAGAGGACAGGAGAGGTCAGTGTGGTGTAGATCGACTTCACTAAGGAGAGGAGTAGAGAGGAGAGGAGAGGAGAGGACAGAGGAGAGGAGTAGAGAGAGGAGAGGAAAGGACAGAGGAGAGGACAGAGGAGAGGACAGAGGAGAGGAGTGGAGAGAGGAGAGGACAGAGGACAGAGGAGGGGAGTGGAGAGAGGAGAGGACAGAGGAGAGGAGGGGAGTGGAGAGAGGAGAGGACAGAGGAGAGGACAGAGGAGAGGAGTGGAGTGGAGAGGACAGAGGAGAGGAGTAGAGAGGAGAGGACAGAGGACAGGAGAGGAGTAGAGAGGAGAGGAGTGGAGAGGACAGAGGACAGGAGAGGAGTAGAGAGGAGAGGAGTGGAGAGGACAGAGGACAGGAGAGGTCAGTGTGGTGTAGATCGACTTCACTAAGGAGAGGAGTAGAGAGGAGAGGAGAGAGGAGAGGAGTAGAGAGGAGGGGAGTGGAGAGAGGAGAGGAAAGGACAGAGGAGAGGACAGAGGAGAGGACAGAGGAGAGGAGAGGACAGAGGAGAGGAGAGGACAGAGGAGAGGACAGAGGAGAGGAGAGGACAGAGGAGAGGAGAGGACAGAGGAGAGGACAGAGGAGAGGAGAGCAGAGGAGAGGACAGAGGAGAGGAGAGGACAGAGGAGAGGAGAGGACAGAGGAGAGGACAGAGGAGAGGACAGAGGAGAGGAGAGGACAGAGGAGAGGAGAGGACAGAGGAGAGGAGAGGACAGAGGAGAGGACAGAGGAGAGGACAGAGGAGAGGACAGAGGAGAGGACAGAGGAGAGGAGAGGGACAGAGGGAGAGGAGAGGAGGACAGAGGAGAGGACAGAGGAGAGGAGAGGAGGCAGAGGAGAGGACAGAGGAGAGGACAGAGGAGAGGAGAGGACAGAGGAGAGGAGAGGACAGAGGAGAGGAGAGGACAGAGGAGAGGACAGAGGAGAGGACAGAGGAGAGGAGAGGAGAGGAGAGGAGAGGAGAGGAGAGGAGAGGAGAGGAGAGGAGAGGAGAGGAGAGGAGAGGAGAGGAGAGGAGAGGAGAGGAGAGGAGAGGAGAGGAGAGAGAGAGGAGAGGAGAGGAGAGGAGAGGAGAGGAGAGGAGATGGGTTAGTATCAGTGTGGTGTAGATAAACGTCACTGTGAGGACAAAAGGGATTTGTTTCTGTCCACTCTCTGCACACATTACATGTCATTAGTCAGATTCAGAGCCTGAAGGCTGGGAGTGACTCCTGTTCTTCGCAGGCTGGTTGACTGCCAAACTGCAATACATTCCCTATATAGTGCACTACTTCTACCCAGAATCCTATGGGCCCTTGTCAAATGTAGTGCACTATATAGAAAATAAGAGGCCATTGAGGATTTACACGCTGTTTCTACCCTGCTACTTCGCCTGCTCAGTTATTTTCTGATCTGCTGTTGCCATGCTTAGATGTGTTGTCAAATACCAGTTTGTACATCTCCGCATTTGAATCTAGTCACTGATATATCTGTGACTCACCATGGGTCGTCTTCTGTGTATGTCCCTATTCACTAACCATGGGTCGTCTTCTGTGTACGCCCCTATTCACTAACCATGGGTCGTCTTCAGTGTATGTCCCTATTCACTAACCATGGGTCGTCTGCTGTGTACGTCCCTATTCACTAACCATGGGTCGTCTTCTGTGTATGTCCCTATTCACTAACCATGGGTCGTCTTCTGTGTATGTCCCTATTCACTAACCATGGGTCGTCTTCTGTGTACGCCCCTATTCACCAACCATGTGTCGTCTTCTGTGTATGTCCCTATTCACTAACCATGGGTCATCTTCTGTGTATGTCCCTATTCACTAACCGTGGGTCGTCTTCTGTGTATGTCTCTATTCACTAACCATGGGTCGTCTTCTGTGTACGCCCCTATTCACTAACCATGGGTCGTCTTCTGTGTATGTCCCTATTCATTCATGGGTCGTCTTCTAACCATTCACTAACCGTGGGTCGTCTTCTGTGTACGTCCCTATTCACTAACCATGGGTCGTCTTCTGTGTATGTCCCTATTCACTAACCATGGGTCGTCTTCTGTGTACGCCCCTATTCACTAACCATGGGTCGTCTTCTGTGTACGCCCCTATTCACTAACCATGGGTCGTCTTCTGTGTATGTCCCTATTCACTAACCATGGGTCGTCTTCTGTGTACGCCCCTATTCACTACACTTTGGACCAGAACCAGGGAATAGCGTGCCCTTCCAGACAGTATTTGTTACCAGGGTAACAGGCAGGCCAGAGAGTGGCTGTTTGATCAGGTTGAGTGGAATGATGCGTCGTGTGATGATGATGATGATGATGATGATGATGATGATGATGATGAGGTAGTGTGGGGAGACGTCTTAAAAAGGAAGAGGACGGCGTTAGAAAATAGAGGGGAGGGTTTATTATTATTTATTTATTCCTGGGCGGTAGGTGGTTCAGTCAACTCGCTTGTTAACATCCACTTAGGATGGAGTCATTCAAACAAATTTCTTGTTAACAAACTATCGTTTTGCCAAGTCTGTTAGGACATCTACTTTGTGCATGACACAAGTCATTTTTCCAACCATTGTTTACAGACAGATTATTTCACTTCTAATTCTCTGTATCACAATTCCAGTGGGTCAGAAGTTTACATACACTAAGTTGACTGAGCCTTTAAACAGCTTGGAAAATTCCAGAAAATTATGTCATGGCTTTAGAAGCTTCTGATAGGCTAATTGACATCATTTGAGTCAATTGGAGGTGTACCTGTGGATGTATTTCAAGGCCTACCTTCAAACTCAGTTCCTCTTTGCTTGACGTCATGGGACAATAAAAAGAAATCAGCCAAGACCTCAGAAAAAACATTGTAGATATCCACAAGTCTGGTTCATCCTTGGGAGCAATTTACAAATGACTGAAGGTACCACATTTATCTGTACAAACAATAGTACACAAGTATAAACACCATGGGACCATGCAGCCGTCATACCGCTCAGGAAGGAGATGTGTTCTGTCTCCTAGAGATGAACGTACTTTGGTGCGAAAAGTGCAAATCAATCCCAGAACAACAGCTAAGGATCTTGTGAAGATGCTGGAGGAAACCGGTACAAAAGTATCTATATCCACAGTAAAACGATTCCTATATCAACATAACCTGAAAGGCTGCTCAGTAAGGAAGAAGCCACTGCTCCAAAACCCACATAAAAAAGTCAAGACTACGGTTTGCAACTGCACATGGGGACAAAGATCGTACTTTTTGGAGAAGTGTCCTCTGATCTGATGAAACAATAATAGAACTGTTTGGCCATAATGACCATCGTTATGTTTGGAGGGAAAAAGGGGGAGGCTTGCAAGCCGAAGAACACCATCCCAACCGTGAAGCATCATGTTGTAGGGTGCTTTGCTGCAGGAGGGACTGGTGCACTTCACAAAATAAATGGCATCATGAGGCAGGAAAATGATGTGGATATATTGAAGCAACATCTCAAGACATCAGAAAGGAAGTTAAAGCTTGGTCGCAAAAGGGTCTTCCAAATGGACAATGACCCCAATCATACTTCCAAAGTTGTGGCTTAAGGACAACAAAGTCAAGGTATTGGAGTGGCCATCACAAAGCCATGACCTCAATCCTATAGAAAATGTTTGGGCAGAACTGAAAAACCGTCTGCGAACAAGGAGGCCTACAAACCTGACTCAGTTACAACAGCTCTGTCAGGAGGAATGGGCCAAAAATTCACCCAATTTTTTGTGGGAAGCTTGTGGAAGGCTACCTGAAACGTTTGACCCAAGTTAAACAATTTAAAGGCAATGCTACCAAATACTAATTGAGTGTATGTAAACTTCTGATCCACTGGGAATGTGATGAAATAAATAAAAGCTGAAATAAATCATTCTTTCTACTACTATTCTTACATTTCCCATTCTTAAAATAAAGTGGTGATCCTAACTGACCTAAAACAGGGGATATTTACTAGGATTAAATGTCAAGAATTATGAAAAAACTGAGTTTGAGGTTTTTTTGCTAAGGTGTAAACTTCTGTCTTAAACTGTACATCTCCTGATTTATATACAGTAAATCCTCGACAATGTTTTACAATATGACCAAAAAAAGGGTTTTTATTACTATGATGATATACTATAATTTGTGAGGGATTATGTCTGATCATGTCTCGTTTTAATACATGAACAATACACTACTTTCACTGAGGCTTGAATGAACTATCAGCCATGCTCTTCATCAACTGAGCTTAACAAAGGACCACACAGCACTACTAGAATGACCATCATTCTAACCGTTAATATTTGAATATATTCCAAAATAAATAACACATTGCAAAATGTATGCATTTATTTATTTTTTAAAGGTGATACCTCAGGATACCTAAAAAAATACTGGTAAGTCAGAAAATTTTGCTTATCCAGAAGTGCAATGAAAATAAAATAAGACAACAGTTGCCTGCCCAGCTGATTCAAACTACACCTAAACTATCTGAAAACTAATTTCACACATTAGTATGATAATAAATGTGTCAAATTAAATTAACAGTTTGATGGGTGATAATATTACAATTGTCAAATAGAGGAAGAGAATTACCAGTTTAGTGAGCATTGATAAAGTAAGAGACAGTTTACCGAAATGGCCAGAAGTTTTGATTGCTAAACCCTATCAGAAAGAGTCTGTTCTGAGGTTCTGATTGCTATACCCTATCAGAAAGAGTCTGTTCTGAGGTTCTGATTGCTATATCCTATCAGAAAGAGTCTGTTCTGAGGTTCTGATTGCTATATCCTATCAGAAAGAGTCTGTTCTGAGGTTTTGATTGCTATATCCTATCAGAAAGAGTCTGTTCTGAGATTCTGATTGCTATATCCTATCAGAAAGAGTCTGTTCTGAGGTTCTGGCTTATCTGTTCTGATTCTGATTGCTATATCCTATCAGAAAGAGTCTGTTCTGAGGTTCTGATTGCTATATCCTATCAGAAAGAGTCTGTTCTGAGGTTCTGATTGCTATACCCTATCAGAAAGAGTCTGTTCTGAGGTTCTGATTGCTATATCCTATCAGAAAGAGTCTGTTCTGAGGTTTTGATTGCTATACCCTATCGGAAAGAGTCGATTCTGAGGTTTTGTGATGAACCTAGTCTTGGAAAGATGATCTAAATATTGCGCGAATGGGCTCATTTTGTAAAAACAACTATTTCCTAGAATAACTGCAGCTCTATGGGTTTCCATAACTCCTCACCCATGTGAGTACTGGTGACAATCAGCTATAGCTATTTGGGAAAAATAGCCTTTCAGTTTTATTCTGTTATATTGCATGATATTCTTACTGTCAAATATATATATATATACTGTATGTGTTGACTGTGGTAGTGCAGGGAATAAGTGTGTGATGTCTCCTAAATTAACAGGTAAATGTTGAAATGTCTATTATTTTCATCTATGTATGTTTTTGTATTGTCAAAAAAGACAACTATTGATGATCTTGGTGCCAGACCCATGTGGTCTATCTATTCCAGAACCATCTGATCCTATCTATTCCGGACCCATCTGATCCTATCTATTCCAGACCCATCTGATCCTATCTATTCCAGACCCATCTGATCTATCTATTCCAGACCCATCTGATCCTATCTATTCCAGAACCATCTGATCCTATCTATTCCAGACCCATCTGATCCTATCTATTCCAGACCCATCTGATCCTATCTATTCCAGAACCATCTGATCCTATCTATTCCAGACCCATCTGATCTATCTATTCCAGACCCATGTGGTCTATCTCTGATTCTATTCAGACCCATCTGATCCTATCTATTCCAGACCCATCTGATCTATCTATTCCAGACCCATCTGATCCTATCTATTCCAGACCCATCTGGTCCTATCTATTCCAGACCCATCTGCTCTATCTATTCCAGAACCATCTGATCTATCTATTCCAGACCCATCTGATCCTATCTATTCCAGACCCATCTGATCTATCTATTCCAGACCCATCTGATCCTATCTATTCCAGACCCATCTGCTCTATCTATTCCAGACCCATCTGATCTATCTATTCCAGACCCATCTGATCTATCTATTCCAGACCCATCTGATCTATCTATTCCAGACCCATCTGATCTATCTATTCCAGACCCATCTGATCTATCTATTCCAGACCCATCTGATCCTATCTATTCCAGACCCATGTGGTCTATCTATTCCAGACCCATCTGGTCTATCTATTCCAGACCCATCTGCTCTATCTATTCCAGAACCATCTGATCTATCTATTCCAGACCCATCTGATCCTATCTATTCCAGACCCATCTGATCTATCTATTCCAGACCCATCTGATCCTATCTATTCCAGACCCATCTGATCCTATCTATTCCAGACCCATCTGATCTATCTATTCCAGACCCATCTGATCTATCTATTCCAGACCCATCTGATCTATCTATTCCAGACCCATCTGATCTATCTATTCCAGACCCATCTGATCTATCTATTCCAGACCCATCTGATCTATCTATTCCAGACCCATCTGATCCTATCTATTCCAGACCCATCTGATCTATCTATTCCAGACCCATCTGATCTATCTATTCCAGACCCATCTGATCTATCTATTCCAGACCCATCTGATCTATCTATTCCAGACCCATCTGATCTATCTATTCCAGACCCATGTGGTCTATCTATTCCGGACCCATCTGATCTATCTATTCCAGACCCATCTGATCCTATCTATTCCAGACCCATGTGGTCTATCTATTCCAGACCCATCTGATCCTATCTATTCCAGACCCATCTGATCTCTCTATTTCAGTGTAAATTTGAGGCCCTCTGACAACCAGGTGCTATCTGTCTAGTGTAAAGTTAAGGCCCTCTGACCAACCAGGTCCAATCTGTCTAGTGTAAAGTTAAGGCCCTCTGACCAACCAGGTCCAATCTGTCTAGTGTAAAGTTAAGGTCCTCTGACCAACCAGGTCCAATCTGTCTAGTGTAAAGTTAAGGCCCTCTGACCAACCAGGTCCAATCTGTCTAGTGTAAGGGGGCTGAGGGGGGCTGGGGAGGGGGCTGGGAGGGAGGAGAGAGGGCCTGTCTGTTCCTGTGATCTGGGGCCTTGGAGGATGAGAATATGCACAGCTGAGGTTCCTGGCCACTGTGCGTCGCCCCTGCCTGCTAGCTAGCAGAGCAGCCTCATGATGCTGAGTACTGTGGACGGGGCCTCTGAGCCATCACAGAGACACACGCACACACACACGCACAAAAGCACACAAGCACGTGTGTATGCATGCCACTCACAAAATGATTGGTTAAATTGAGAAGACTTCTCTTTAATCCCTCAGACATGTTGTAATCTGTTCCTGTTCCCTCCTCTCCTCTCACAATCCCAACCTGCGACCCAAACGGAGCCCTATACACTAAAACGACTTGTGACCAGGGCCCCTATAGAGATGCCATTTGGGATGCAGAACCCATAGGGAGAAAAACAGAGGCCCAAAATCAAGGAAGGAATACGAACACTACTACCGCGGTCCCCAGGGAGACCAAATAGTTACGTGGTTGCGCAAGTTGCAGAGTGCCACAAGCAGGAACTTCAGCTCTCTTTTCATCGGATACGGTGGGGAAACTGGCGAGCCTTCGACCCCGGTGTTAAAGTCCTAAAACACCACTATTTACAACCAACAGCAACATTCTCTAACGCCACAACCATGCAGTCATCCGTGGCTACAGAGCCAAGAGAGTGTGAAATGCTCACCGATTACATAATCACTTTCTGCATGTTATTATTGAAAGAGAACATGACCCTTGTGTATCACTAAAAAAAATGGGCCCCCCTTTGGTCCCCGAGAACAGGATCAGGAGGCACTGCATTAGGCTAGGATTAGGTCATCCTATCAGGTAGCAGTCACACGTAGTATTAATCCCAACTTGCAGTGACCTCCTGCATGTGTTGTTGTGTTCATTTATGTACATTTGAACATCTTGGCCATGTTCTGTTATAATCTCCACCCGGCACAGCCAGAAGAGGACTGGCCACCCCACATAGCCTGGTTCCTCTCTAGGTTTCTTCCTAGGTTTTGGCCTTTCTAGGGAGTTTTTCCTAGCCACCGTGCTTTTACACCTGCATTGTTTGCTGTTTGGGGTTTTAGGCTGGGTTTCTGTACAGCACTTTGAGATATCAGCTGATGTACGAAGGGCTATATAAATAAATTTGATTTGATTTGATTTGATATCCCCAGGAATGTACTTCGATCTACGTGCAGAAAAAACACACTAAAATAGACCTAATTGTTAAAATATGTAGGACACGGAGATGTTTTTAAATTCACTGGATGTTTCCCAAATGGAAACCTATTCCCTATATAGTGCACTACTTTGAACAAGGTCCCTGCTCTTTATAACGTGCATTACTTTAGACCAGGGATGTGTAGGGATTATGGGGCCATGTGGGATACAGCTATTGACGTTTCTTTGTTTTGACAACTGAACAGTGACACTCTGTGTGTAAAACTACAACATTAATTCAACCTGGTGGTTTCTAGTACACACACACACACACACACACACACACACACACACACACACACACACACACACACACACACACACACACACACACACACACACACACACACACACACACACACACACACACACACACACACACACACAGGTGGTGCATATTCAATTAATAAATTATTCTAGTAGCAATCATTTGTTATTAAACCATAAACAAGGCAGATCCTTGGCTGGTAGTGTTACCATGGAGACAACAGGAGAGATGCTGTTAAACAAGGCAGATCCCTGGCTGGTAGTGTTACCATGGAGACAACAGGAGAGATGCTGTTAAACAAGGCAGATCCCTGGCTGGTAGTGTTACCATGGAGACAACAGGAGAGATGCTGTTAAACAAGGCAGATCCCTGGCTGGTAGTGTTACCATGGAGACAACAGGATAGATGCTGTTAAACAAGGCAGATCCCTGGCTGGTAGTGTTACCATGGAGACAACAGGAGAGATGCTGTTAAACAAGGCAGATCCCTGGCTGGTAGTGTTACCATGGAACCATGTTAAACAAGGCAGATCCCTGGCTGGTAACAGGAGAGATGACTGATGCAGACTCTCTCTGTCCTCTGTTCTAGTACCGCTTCCCAAATGGCACCCTATTCCCTATGGGCCCTGGTCTAAAAGTAGTCCCCTATATAGGCAATAGGTTACCATTTGGGACACAGCTGTTTTAATGGGTCTGGTAAAACACAAGACAATGGCTGCTTTCAGACCCGGCATCTGGTATTTCATTACAGGGTTGTCCATGTTGAAATAGAACAACTTCTCTCAGTCAGCACCTTTGAGCGGTAAACTAAATAAACTATTTCCAACACAACAAGTCAAATAAATATCAATCTTTTTTTTTTTAAAGTGAGTCTCCATTACATTGTCCGTGTTGCCCAAAGTATGAACAGAACATAAAACCAGCCCGATAATATGGCAATAGAAGGAAAAGGTGTGTCTGTATGAATGCCTAGCTTGGTTCCTAGGTTTTCCAGGGACAGTTCTCTGAACATTGTATGAGTAGTCTTCACTAACATCATTTCCTCATGACAGAATCTATACATGCACACTCAATATGACCACACCCATTTGTACAGGGAACGTGCCTTGTTAGTTCTGCTAGGCTGCGAGCGTGTGTATGTGCGTGTCTGTCTGTCTGACTGTCTGTGTCCGTGTGTGTGTCCGTGTGTGTGTGTCCGTGTGTGTGTCCGTGTGTGTGTGTCCGTGTGTGTGTGTCCGTGTGTGTGTCTGTGGAGTGTTTCCCTAATCAGTGTGGCGACTAGAGACTAGAGACTAGAGACAGCAGATTACTGCAGAGGAGAGGTGGGCTATATCATGGAGCTAGTAGAGACTAGAGACTAGAGACTAGAGACTAGAGACAGCAGATTACTGCAGAGGAGAAGAGGGCTATATCATGGAGCTAATAGAGACTAGAGACTAGAGACTAGAGACTAGAGACAGCAGATTACTGCAGATGAGAAGAGGGCTATATCATAGAGCTAATAGAGACTAGAGACTAGAGACTAGAGACAGCAGATTACTGCAGAGGAGAGGTGGGCTATATCATGGAGCTAGTAGAGACTAGAGACTAGAGACAGCAGATTACTGCAGAGGAGAAGAGGGCTATATCATGGAGCTAGTAGAGACTAGAGACTAGAGACTAGAGACAGCAGATTACTGCAGAGGAGAAGAGGGCTATATCATGGAGCTAATAGAGACTAGAGACTAGAGACTAGAGACAGCAGATTACTATATCATCAGCACTTTAGATGGAGTAATGCCTCCAGGGAGAAGCTTTAGATGGAGTAATGCCTCCAGGGAGAAGCTTTAGATGGAGTAATGCCTTCAGGGAGAAGCTTTAGATGGAGTAATGCCTTCAGGGAGAAGCTTTAGATGGAGTAATGCCTTCAGGGAGAAGCTTTAGATGGAGTAATGCCTCCAGGGAGAAGCTTTAGATGGAGTAATGCCTTCAGGAGAAGCTTTAGATGGAGTAATGCCTTCAGGGAGAAGCTTTAGATGGAGTAATGCCTCCAGGGAGAAGCTTTAGATGGAGTAATGCCTCCAGGAGAAGCTTTAGATGGAGTAATGCCTCCAGGGAGAAGCTTTAGATGGAGTAATGCCTCCAGGGAGAAGCTTTAGATGGAGTAATGCCTTCAGGGAGAAGCTTTAGATGGAGTAATGCCTTCAGGGAGAAGCTTTAGATGGAGTAATGCCTCCAGGGAGAAGCTTTAGATGGAGTAATGCCTCCAGGGAGAAGCTTTAGATGGAGTAATGCCTCCAGGGAGAAGCTTTAGATGGAGTAATGCCTCCAGGGAGAAGCAGCAGCTTTGTGGCCTCCAATTAAACAGAGGCGTTGATGAGAGGACAAGGACATGTCTTACAGAGGGAGAGGGCTGTCCATATTCATTAAGACATGTCTTATAGAGGGAGAGGGCTGTCCATATTCATTAAGACATGTCTTATAGAGGGAGAGGGCTGTCCATATTCATTAAGACATGTCTTATAGAGGGAGAGGGCTGTCCATATTCATTAAGACATGTCTAGGGTCTGTCCATATTCATTAAGACATGTCTAGGGCCTGCCTGCCTGCCTGCCTGCCTGCCTGCCTGCCTGTCCATATTCATTAAGACATGTCTAGGGTCTGTCCATATTCATTAAGACATGTCTAGGGCCTGCCTGCCTGCCTGCCTGCCTGCCTGCCTGCCTGCCTGCCTGCCTGCCTGCCTGCCTGCCTGCCTGCCTGCCTGCCTGCCTGCCTGCCTGCCTGCCTGCCTGCCTGCCTGCCTGCCTGCCTGCCTGCCTGCCTGCCTGCCTGCCTGCCTGCCTGCCTGCCTGCCTGCCTGCCTGCCTGCCTGCCTGCCTGCCTGCCTGCCTGCCTGCCTGCCTGCCTGCCTGCCTGCCTGCCTGCCTGCCTGCCTGCCTGCCTGCCTGCCTGCCTGCCTGCCTGCCTGCCTGCCTGCCTGCCTGCCTGCCTGCCTGCCTGCCTGCCTGCCTGCCTGCCTGCCTGCCTGCCTGCCTGCCTGCCTGCCTGCCTGCCTGCCTGCCTGCCTGCCTGCCTGCCTGCCTGCCTGCCTGCCTGCCTGCCTGCCTGCCTGCCTGCCTGCCTGCCTGCCTGCCTGCCTGCCTGCCTGCCTGCCTGCCTGCCTGCCTGCCTGCCTGCCTGCCTGCCTGCCTGCCTGCCTGCCTGCCTGCCTGCCTGCCTGCCTGTGTCATGCAGGTGAAAGAGGACCCAAAAGCGACTTAACAGAAACAGAGTTTATTTAAATCCAAACAGGGAATAACAAAAATCCTCTAGTCTGTAGAGGGGAATAACTAGAGAAGCGGCCACAGACTGCAGGTCGCTTCGGGTAGGCGCAGGCCGTAGTTGATAGAGCCACCTGCTCACACGCAGCATCTGATGAAGGCAAAAAACACGACAGGACAGGGCGAAACACAATCACAGCATGGTGAATACAAAACAAGGAACCGACGGGACAGGAACGGAACACAAAGGAATAAATAGGGACTCTAATCAGGGGAAAGGATCGGGAACAGGTGTGGGAAGACTAAATGATGATTAGGGAATAGGAACAGCTGGGAGCAGGAACGGAACGATAGAGAGAAGAGAGAGCGAGAGAGTGAGAGAGGGAGGGGGAGAGAGAGGGATAGAAGGAGGGAAAGAACCAAATAAGACCAGCAGAGGGAAACGAATAGCATGGGGAGCACAGGGACAAGACATGATAATAAATGACAAACATGACAGTACCCCCACTCACCGGCGCCTCCTGGCGCACTCGAGGAGGAATCCTGGCGGCAACGGAGGAAATCATCGATGAGTGAACGGTCCAGCACGTCCCGAGACGGAACCCAACTCCTCTCCTCAGGACCGTAACCCTCCCAATCCACAAGGTATTGGTGACCCCGTCCCCGAGAACGCATGTCCATGATCTTATGTACCTTGTAAATAGGTGCGCTCTCGACAAGGACGGGAGGGGGGGAGGGAAGACGAACGGGGGTGCGAAGAAAGGGCTTAACACAGGAGACATGGAAGACAGGATGGACGCGACGAAGATGTCGCGGAAGAAGCAGTCGCACAGCGACAGGACTGACGACCTGGGAGACACGGAACGGACCAATGAACCGCGGAGTCAACTTACGAGAAGCTGTCGTAAGAGGAAGGTTGCGAGTGGAAAGCCACACTCTCTGGCCGCAACAATACCTTGGACTCTTAATCCTGCGTTTATTGGCGGCTCTCACAGTCCTCCCCGCAGACAAAGGCAGACCGGTAATGAAGTCTAAGGCGATGTGAGACCATGGTCGAGAAGGAATGGGGAGCGGTCTGAGACGACCGGCAGGAGGAGAGTTACCCGACTTAGTCTGCGCGCAGTCCGAACAAGCAGCCACGAAACGGCGCGTGTCACGCTCCTGAGTCGGCCACCAAAAGCGCTGGCGAATAGACGCAAGAGTGCCTCGAACACCGGGATGACCAGCTAACTTGGCAGAGTGAGCCCACTGAAGAACAGCCAGACGAGTGGAAACAGGAACTAAAAGGAGGTTACTAGGACAGAGCGCGGCGACGCAGTGTGCGTGAGTGCTTGCTTAACCTGTCTTTCAATTCCCCAGACTGTTAACCCGACAACACGCCCATAAGGAAGAATCCCCTCGGGATCAGTAGAAGCCACAGAAGAACTAAACAGACGGGATAAGGCATCAGGCTTGGTGTTCTTGCTACCCGGACGGTAAGAAATCACAAACTCGAAACGAGCGAAAAACAACGCCAACGAGCTTGACGGGCATTAAGTCGTTTGGCAGAACGGATGTACTCAAGGTTCTTATGGTCTGTCCAAACGACAAAAGGGACGGTCGCCCCCTCCAACCACTGTCGCCATTCGCCTAGGGCTAAGCGGATGGCGAGCAGTTCACGGTTACCCACATCATAGTTGCGCTCAGATGGCGACAGGCGATGAGAAAAATAAGCGCAAGGATGAACCTTATCGTCAGACTGGAAGCGCTGGGATAGAATGGCTCCCACGCCTACCTCTGAAGCGTCAACCTCGACAATGAATTGTCTAGTGACGTCAGGAGTAACGAGGATAGGAGCGGACGTAAAACGTTCTTTTAGAAGATCAAAAGCTCCCTGGGCGGAACCGGACCACTTAAAACACGTCTTGACAGAAGTAAGAGCTGTGAGAGGGGCAGCAACTTGACCGAAATTACGAATGAAACGCCGATAGAAATTAGCGAAACCTAAAAAGCGCTGCAACTCGACACATGACCTTGGAACGGGCCAATCACTGACAGCTTGGACCTTAGCGGAATCCATCTGAATGCCTTCAGCGGAAATAACGGAACCGAGAAAAGTAACGGAGGAGACATGAAAAGAGCACTTCTCAGCCTTTACGTAGAGACAATTCTCTAAAAGGCGCTGTAGAACACGTCGAACGTGCTGAACATGAATCTCGAGTGACGGAGAAAAAATCAGGATATCGTAAGATAGACAAAAACAAAAATGTTCAGCATGTCTCTCAGAACATCATTAACTAATGCCTGAAAAACAGCTGGCGCATTGGCGAGACCGAACGGCAGAACCCGGTACTCAAAATGCCCTAACGGAGTGTTAAACGCCGTTTTCCACTGCCCCTCTCTGATGCGCACGAGATGGTAAGCGTTACGAAGGTCCAACTTAGTAAAGCACCTGGCTCCCTGCAGAATCTCGAAGGCTGATGACATAAGGGGAAGCGGATAACGATTCTTAACCGTTATGTCATTCAGCCCTCGATAATCCACGCAGGGGCGCAGAGTACCGTCCTTCTTCTTAACAAAAAGAACCCCGCCCCGGCCGGAGAAGAAGAAGGCACTATGGTACCGGCGTCAAGAGACACAGACAAATAATCCTCGAGAGCCTTACGTTCGGGAGCCGACAGAGAGTATAGTCTACCTCGAGGAGGAGTGGTCCCCGGAAGGAGATCAATACTACAATCATACGACCGGTGAGGAGGAAGGGAGTTGGCTCGGGACCGACTGAAGACCGTGCGCAGATCATGATATTCCTCCGGCACTCCTGTCAAATCGCCAGGTTCCTCCTGAGAAGTAGGGACAGAAGAAACGGGAGGGATGGCAGACATTAAACACTTCACATGACAAGAAACGTTCCAGGATAGGATAGAATTACTAGACCAATTAATAGAAGGATTATGACATACTAGCCAGGGATGACCCAAAACAACAGGTGTAAACGGTGAACGGAAAATCAAAAAGAAATAGTCTCACTGTGGTTACCAGATACTGTGAGAGTTAAAGGTAGTGTCTCAAATCTGATACTGGGAAGATGACTACCATCTAAGGCAAACATGGGCGTAGGCCTGTCTAACGGTCTGAAAGGAATGTTATGTTTCCGAACCCATGCTTCGTCCATGAAACAACCCTCAGCCCCAGAGTCAATCAAGGCACTGCATGTAGCACCCGAACCGGTCCAGCGTAGATGGACCGACATAGTAGTACAAGATCTAGATGAAGGGACCTGAGTAGTAGCGCTCACCAGTAGCCCTCCGCTTACTGATGGGCTCTGGCCTCTTACTGGACATGAATTAACAAAATGTCCAGCAACTCCGCAATAGAGGCACAGGCGGTTGGTGATCCTCCGTTCCCTCTCCTTAGTCGAGATGCGAATCCCTCCCAGCTGCATGGGCTCAGTCTCAAAGCCAGAGGAGGGAGATGGTTGCGATGCGGAGCAGGGAAACACCGTTGATGCGAGCTCTCTTCCACGAGCCCGGTGACGAAGATCTACCCGTCGTTCTATGCGGATGGCGAGAGCAATCAAAGAGTCCACATCTGAAGGAACCTCCCGGGAGAGAATCTCATCCTTAACCACTGCGTGGAGTCCCTCCAGAAAACGAGCGAGCAGCGCCGGCTCGTTCCACTCACTAGAGGCAGCAAGAGTGCGAAACTCAATGGAATAATCCGTTATGGACCGTTCACCTTGGCATAAGGAAGCCAGGGCCCTAGAAGCCTCCCTCCCAAAAACTGAACGGTCAAAAACCCGAATCATCTCCTCTTTAAAGTTCTGGAACTTGTTAGAGCAATCCGCCCTTGCCTCCCAGATAGCTGTGCCCCATTCTCGAGCCCGGCCAGTAAGGAGTGAAATGACGTAAGCAACCCGAGCTCTCTCTAGAGTATGTGTTGGGTTGGAGAGAGAACACAATCTCACACTGCGTGAGAAAGGAGCGGCACTCAGTGGGCTGCCCGGAGTAGCAAGGTGGGTTATTAACCCTAGGTTCTGGAGGCTCGGCAGGCCAGGAAGTAACAGGTGGCACGAGACGTAGACTCTGGAACTGTCCAGAGAGGTCGGAAACCTGAGCGGCCAGGTTCTCCACGGCATGGCGAGCAGCAGACAATTCCTGCTCGTGTCTGCCGAGCATGGCTCCTTGGATCTTGACGGCAGTGTAACGAGCGTCTGAAGTCGCTGGGTCCATTCCTTGGTCGGTTCCTTCTGTCATGCAGGTGAAAGAGGACCCAAAAGCGACTTAACAGAAACAGAGTTTATTTAAATCCAAACAGGGAATAACAAAATCCTCTAGTCTGTAGAGGGGAATAACTAGAGAAGCGGCCACAGACTGCAGGTCGCCGGGTAGGCGCAGGCCGTAGTTGATAGAGCCACCTGCTCACACGCAGCATCTGATGAAGGCAAAAACACGACAGGACAGGGCGAAACACAATCACAGCATGGTGAATACAAAACAAGGAACCGACGGGACAGGAACGGAACACAAAGGAATAAATAGGGACTCTAATCAGGGGAAAGGATCGGGAACAGGTGTGGGAAGACTAAATGATGATTAGGGGAATAGGAACAGCTGGGAGCAGGAACGGAACGATAGAGAGAAGAGAGAGCGAGAGAGTGAGAGATGGAGGGGGAGAGAGAGGGATAGAAGGAGGGAAAGAACCAAATAAGACCAGCAGAGGGAAACGAATAGCATGGGGAGCACAGGGACAAGACATGATAATAAATGACAAACATGACAGCCTGCCTGCCTGCCTGCCTGCCTGCCTGCCTGCCTGCCTGCCTGCCTGCCTGCCTGCCTGCCTGCCTGCCTCTGTCCCATGGGAAAGAGCTGGAAGGACTCAGATCTGAGAAGACATGATTGGGCCCCGGGTGAAACAAAACACACTGTACATTTATTTACACCAGGAAATAACTGGATAGGATAGAGAGAGCAACACAGCCTGTCCACAGCCTGTCCAAAGGAAGTACCAGATCAATGTGGAGCTATATACAGGAAGTACCAGTACCAGATCAATGTGGAGCTATATACAGGAACTACCAGTACCAGATCAATGTGGAGGCTATATACAGGGAGTACCAGTACCAGATCAATGTGGAGCTATATACAGGGAGTACCAGTACCAGATCAATGTGGAGCTATATACAGGAAGTACCAGATCAATGTGGAGCTATATACAGGAAGGTACCAGTACCAGATCAATGTGGAGCTATATACAGGAAGTACCAGATCAATGTGGAGCTATATACAGGAAGTACCAGATCAATGTGGAGCTATATACAGGAAGTACCAGATCAATGTGGAGCTATATACAGGAAGTACCAGTACCAGATCAATGTGGAGCTATATACAGGAAGTACCAGTACCAGATCAATGTGGAGCTATATACAGGAAGTACCAGATCACGCGTCTCTTTCCTGAGCGGAATGACGACTGCTTGGTCCCATGGTGTTTATACTTGCGTACTATTGTTTATTCAGATGAATGTGGTACCTTCAGGCGTTTGGAAATTGCTCCCAAGGATGAACCAGATTTGTGGAGGTCTACAATATTTTTTCTGAGGTCTTGTGTCATGCACAAAGCAGATGTCCTAACCGAATTACCAAACCTATAGTTTGTTAACAAGAACTTTGTGGAGTGGTTGAAAAACAAGTTTGAATGACTCCAACATAAGTGCATAAATATATATATAAACTTCCGACTTCAACTGTATATAGACCAGTGAGTGTGTATATATAGACCAGTGAGTGTGTATATAGTGTATATATATAGTCTAGTGAGTGTGTATATATAGTCTAGTGAGTGTGTATATAGTGTGTATATATAGTCTAGTGAGTGTGTATATATAGTCTAGTGAGTGTGTATATAGTGTGTATATATAGTCTAGTGAGTGTGTATATAGTGTGTATATATATAGTCTAGTGAGTGTGTATATATTGTGTCTATATATATAATCTAGTCAGTGTGTATATAGTGTATATATAGTCTAGTGAGTGTGTATATAGTGTGTCTATATATATAATCTAGTCAGTGTGTATATAGTGTATATATAGTCTAGTGAGTGTGTATATAGTGTGTATATATAGTCTAGTGAGTGTGTATATAGTGTGTATATATAGTCTAGTGAGTGTGTATATAGTGTGTATATATAGTCTAGTGAGTGTGTATATAGTGTGTATATATAGTCTAGTGAGTGTGTATATAGTGTGTATATATAGTCTAGTGAGTGTGTATATAGTGTGTATATATAGACCAGTGAGTGTGTATATAGTGTGTATATATAGACCAGTGAGTGTGTATATAGTGTGTATATATAGTCTAGTGAGTGTGTATATAGTGTGTATATATAGTCTAGTGAGTGTGTATATAGTGTGTATATATAGACCAGTGAGTGTGTATATAGTGTGTATATATAGACCAGTGAGTGTGTATATAGTGTGTATATATAGTCTAGTGAGTGTGTATATAGTGTGTATATAGTGTGTATATAGTGTGTCTATATTGTCTCGTGAGTGTATATATAGTCTAGTGAGTGTGTATATAGTGTGTATATATAGTCTAGTGAGTGTGTATATAGTGTGTATATATAGACCAGTGAGTGTGTATATAGTGTGTATATATAGACCAGTGAGTGTGTATATAGTGTGTATATATAGTCTAGTGAGTGTGTATATAGTGTGTATATATAGACCAGTGAGTGTGTATATAGTGTGTCTATATATATAATCTAGTCAGTGTGTATATAGTGTATATATAGTCTAGTGAGTGTGTATATAGTGTGTATATATAGTCTAGTGAGTGTGTATATAGTGTGTATATATAGTCTAGTGAGTGTGTATATAGTGTGTATATATAGTCTAGTGAGTGTGTATATAGTGTGTATATATAGTCTAGTGAGTGTGTATATAGTGTGTATATATAGTCTAGTGAGTGTGTATATAGTGTGTATATATAGACCAGTGACTGTGTATATAGTGTATATATATAGTCTAGTGAGTGTGTATATAGTGTGTATATATAGTCTAGTGAGTGTGTATATAGTGTGTATATATTGTCTAGTGAGTGTGTATATAGTGTGTATATATAGTCTAGTGAGTGTGTATATAGTGTGTATATATAGTCTAGTGAGTGTGTATATATAGTCTAGTGACTGTGTATATAGTGTGTATATATAGTCAAGTGACTGTGTATATAGTGTATATATATAGTCTAGTGAGTGTGTATACAGTGTGTATATATAGTCTAGTGAGTGTGTATATATAGTCTAGTGAGTGTGTATATAGTGTGTATATATAGTCTAGTGAGTGTGTATATAGTGTGTATATATATAGTCTAGTGAGTGTGTATATAGTGTGTATATATAGTCTAGTGAGTGTGTATATAGTGTCTATATATAGTCTAATCAGTGTGTATATAGTGTGTATATATAGTATAGTGTGTATATATAGTCTAGTCAGTGTGTATATAGTGTGTATATATAGTATAGTGTGTATATATAGTCTAGTGAGTGTGTATATAGTGTATATATATAGTCTAGTGAGTGTGTATATAGTGTGTATATATAGTCTAGTGAGTGTGTATATATAGTCTAGTGACTGTGTATATAGTGTGTATCTATAGTCTAGTGAGTGTGTATATAGTGTGTATATATTGTCTAGTGAGTGTGTATATAGTGTGTATATAGTGTGTATCTATAGTCTAGTGAGTGTGTATATAGTGTGTATATATAGTCTAGTGTGTATATATAGTCTAGTGAGTGTGTATATAGTGTGTATATATTGTCTAGTGAGTGTGTATATATAGTCTAGTGAATGTGTATATAGTGTGTATATATAGTCTAGTGAGTATATATAGTCTAGTGAGTGTGTATATAGTGTGTATCTATAGTCTAGTGAGTGTGTATATAGTGTGTATATATTGTCTCGTGAGTGTGTATATATAGTCTAGTGAGTGTGTATAGTGTGTATATATAGTCTAGTGAGTGTGTATATAGTGTGTATATATTGTCTCGTGAGTGTGTATATATAGTCTAGTGAGTGTGTATAGTGTGTATATATAGTCTAGTGAGTGTGTATATAGTGTGTATATATAGTCTAGTGAGTGTGTATATAGTGTGTATATATTGTCTAGTGAGTGTGTATATAGTGTGTATATATTGTCTAGTGAGTGTGTATATAGTGTGTATATAGTCTAGTGAGTGTGTATATAGTGTGTATATATAGTCTAGTGAGTGTGTATATATTGTCTAGTGAGTGTGTATATAGTGTGTATATATTGTCTAGTGAGTGTGTATATAGTGTGTATATAGTCTAGTGAGTGTGTATATAGTGTGTATATATATAGTCTAGTGAGTGTGTATATAGTGTATATATAGTCTAGTGAGTGTGTATATAGTGTGTATATATATAGTCTAGTGAGTGTGTATATAGTGTATATATATTGTCTAGTGTGTGTGTATATAGTGTCTATATATAGTCTAATCAGTGTGTATATAGTGTGTATATATAGTATAGTGTGTATATATAGTCTAGTCAGTGTGTATATAGTGTGTATATATAGTATAGTGTGTATATATAGTCTAGTGAGTGTGTATATAGTGTATATATATAGTCTAGTGAGTGTGTATATAGTGTATATATATAGTCTAGTCAGTGTGTATATAGTGTGTATATAGTGTGTATATATAGTCTAGTGAGTGTGTATATAGTGTGTATATATAGTCTAGTGAGTGTGTATATAGTGTGTATATATAGTCTAGTGAGTGTGTATATATAGTCTAGTAAGTGTGTATATAGTGTGTATCTATAGTCTAGTGAGTGTGTATATAGTGTGTATATATTGTCTAGTGAGTGTGTATATAGTGTGTATATAGTGTGTATCTATAGTCTAGTGAGTGTGTATATAGTGTGTATATATAGTCTAGTGTGTATATATTGTCTAGTGAGTGTGTATATATTGTGTATATATAGTCTAGTGAGTGTGTATATAGTGTGTATATATTGTCTAGTGAGTGTGTATATATAGTCTAGTGAATGTGTATATAGTGTGTATATATAGTCTAGTGAGTATATATAGTCTAGTGAGTGTGTATATAGTGTGTATATATAGTCTAGTGAGTGTGTATATAGTGTGTATATATTGTCTCGTGAGTGTGTATATATAGTCTAGTGAGTGTGTATAGTGTGTATATATAGTCTAGTGAGTGTGTATATAGTGTGTATATATTGTCTCGTGAGTGTGTATATATAGTCTAGTGAGTGTGTATAGTGTGTATATATAGTCTAGTGAGTGTGTATATAGTGTGTATATATAGTCTAGTCAGTGTGTATATAGTGTGTATATATAGTCTAGTCAGTGTGTATATAGTGTGTATATATAGTCTAGTCAGTGTGTATATATTGTCTCGTGAGTGTGTATATATAGTCTAGTGAGTGTGTATATAGTGTATATATATAGTCTAGTGTGTATATATTGTCTCGTGAGTGTGTATATATAGTCTAGTGAGTGTGTATAGTGTGTATATATAGTCTAGTGAGTGGGTATATAGTGTGTATATATAGTCTAGTGAGGGTGTATATAGTGTGTATATATTGTCTAGTGAGTGTGTATATATTGTGTATATATAGTCTAATGAGTGTGTATATAGTGTGTATATAGTGTGTATATATAGTCTAGTGTGTGTGTATATAGTGTGTATATATTGTGTATATATATTCTAGTGTGTATATAGTGTGTATATATAGACCAGTGAGTGTGTATATAGTGTGTATATATAGTCTAGTGAGTGTGTATATAGTGTGTATATATAGTCTAGTGTGTGTGTATATAGTGTGAATATATAGTCTAGTGTGTGTGTATATAGTGTGTATATATAGTCTAGTGTGTGTGTATATAGTGTGTATATATAGTCTAGTGAGTGTGTATATAGTGTGTATATAGTGTGTATATATAGTCTAGTGAGTGTGTATATAGTGTGTATATATAGTCTAGTCAGTGTGTATATAGTGTGTATATATAGTCTAGTCAGTGAGTGGGTATATAGTGTGTATATATAGTCTAGTGATTGTGTATAGAGGCAGTGCAAATCGTCCGGGTAACCATGAATTGACTATTTAGCAGTCTCATGGCTTGTTGGTCCAAGAGCCGATGCTGCGGTATCGTCTGCCGGACGGTAACAGACTGAACAGTCTTGGACTGCTTCCTCTGACACGTCCTGTTGCCCCAAGCAGAGACATCACCAACACTCATCCAAATGAAATGGAAAACAACGCTGCTTTTTTCTGGCAGTAATAGCTGTTATAGAGTCACGGAACGTTGTCCTGCTTGGACTGAGGTGGACAGGACAGTCACAGGATGATTTAATAGGGAGATTTCCAATAGTCATCAGACTGTTAAATAGCCATCACTAACTCTGCTGCCTACACTGAGAACCAATCACTGGACACTTTAAGAAATGGATCACTAGTCACTTTAAACAATGTTTACATATCTTACATTACTCATATCACACGTAGAGGTAAACAGATTAATCAGAATGGCAGATTAATTCGGGCCGATTTCAAGTTTTCATAACAATCGGAAATCTGCATTTTTGGGCACCGATTTGGCCGATTTTATTTTATAAAAAAAAAATTGTACACCTTTATTTAATCATTATTTAACTAGGCAAGTCAGTTAAGAACACATTCTTATTTTCAATGACTGCCTTGGAACAGTGGGTTAACTGCCTCCGTTCAGGGGCAGAATGACAGATTTGTACCTTGTCAGCCCTGGGGATCCAATCTTGCAACCTTACAGTTAACTAGTCCAACGCTATAACCACCTGCCTCTCATTGCACTCCACGAGGAACCTGCCTGTTTTGCGAATGCAGTAAACAAAAGGTAAGTTGCTAGCTAGCATTAAAC
Organism: Oncorhynchus gorbuscha; assembly: GCF_021184085.1. Classification (NCBI taxonomy): domain Eukaryota; kingdom Metazoa; phylum Chordata; class Actinopteri; order Salmoniformes; family Salmonidae; genus Oncorhynchus; species Oncorhynchus gorbuscha. Next base: position 2,614,034 of record NC_060185.1, read on the forward strand.
TTATCTTATAAAAACAATCAATCAATCATAATCACCAGTTAACTACACGTGGTTGATGATATTACTAGATATTATCTAGCGTGTCCTGCGTTGCATATAATCTGACTGAGCGGTGGTAGGCAGAAGCAGGTGCGTAAACATTAATTCAAACAGCACTTTCTTAGCGTTTTGCCAGCAGCTCTTTGTTGTGCGTCAAGCTTCGCGCTGTTTATGACTTCAAGCCTATCAACTCCCGAGATGAGGCTGGTGTAACCGAAGGGAAATGGCTGGCTAGTTAGCGCGCGCTAATAGCGTTTCAAACATCACTCGCTCTGAGCCTGTGGTTGTTTCCCTTGCTCTGCATGGGTAACGCTGCTTCGAGGGTGGCTGTTGTCGTTGTGTTGCTGGTTCGAGCCCAGGGAGGGGCGAGGAGAGGGACGGAAGCTATACTGTTACACTGGCAATACTAAAGTGCCTATAAGAACATCCAATAGTCAAAGGTTAATGAAATACAAATGGTATAGAGGGAAATAGTCCTATAATTCCTATAATAACTACAACCTAAAACTTCTTACCTGGGAATATTGAAGACTCATGTTAAAAGGAACCACCAGCTTTCATATGTTCTCATGTTCTGAGCAAGGAACTGAAACGTTAGCTTTCTTACATGGCACATATTGCACTTTTACTTTCTTCTCCAACACTTTGTTTTTGCATTATTTAAACCAAATTGAACATGTTTCATTATTTACTTGAGGCTAAATTGATTTTATTGATGTATTATATTAAGTTATAATATGTGTTCATTCAGTATTGTTGTAATTGTCATTATTACAAACAAATAATCAACAACAACAAAAAAATTGTCCGATTAATCGGTGTCCGCTTTTTTGGTCCTCCAATAATCGGTATCGGCGTTGAAAAATCATAATCGGTCGACCTCTAATCACATGTATATATCTACTGCACCTTGCTGCTCGGCCATCGCTCATCCATAATTATATGTACATCTTCTCATTCCCCCCTTTAGATGTGTGTGTATGAGGTAGTTGTTTAGGAATGTGTTAGATCACTGCACGGTCGGAACTAGAAGCACAAGCATGTCGCTAAACTCACATTAACATCTGCTAACCATCTGTATGTGACCAATAACATCTGCTAACCATGTGACCAATAACATCTGCTAACCATCTGTATGTGACCAATAACATCTGCTAACCATCTGTATGTGACCAATAACATCTGCTAACCATCTGAATGTGACCAATAACATCTGCTAACCATCTGTATGTGACCAATAACATCTGCTAACCATGTGTATGTGACCATTAACATCTGCTAACCATGTGTATGTGACCAATAACATCTACTAACCATGTGTATGTGACCAATAACATCTGCTAACCATGTGTATGTGACCAATAACATCTGCTAACCATCTGTATGTGACCAATAACATCTGCTAACCATCTGTATGTGACCAATAACATCTGCTAACCATCTGTATGTGACCAATAACATCTGCTAACCATCTGTATGTGACCAATAACATCTGCTAACCATCTGTATGTGACCAATAACATCTGCTAACCATCTGTATGTGACCAATAACATCTGCTAACCATCTGTATGTGACCAATAACATCTGCTAACCTTGTGTATGTGACCAATAACATCTGCTAACCATCTAATATATATAATATAATAAAATATATGCTTTAACCATGTTACAGTCATGTGACCAATAACCCATCTGGCGTTACTAATGCCATGAGCTACAGAAGGACCATCTGTATGTGACCAATAACATCTGCTAACCATGTGTATGTGACCATTAACATCTGCTAACCATGTGTATGTGACCAATAACATCTACTAACCATGTGTATGTGAGCAATAACATCTGCTAACCTTGTGTATGTGACCAATAACATCTGCTAACCATCTGTATGTGACCAATAACATCTGCTAACCATCTGTATGTGACCAATAACATCTACTAACCATGTGACCAATAACATCTGCTAACCATC